>NW_027519062.1:0-2500 GCF_043159265.1 Tasmannia lanceolata
GAAAATGCGGATATGGTCGAATGGTAAAATTTCTCTTTGCCAAGGAGAAGATGCGGGTTCGATTCCCGCTATCCGCCCATGGTAAAGTCATGTAATATGATAAATAATTCGATATAGTTGACCACGATAGTGTAGTGGTTCTATATTCCCTCTTCTTTTCCTCCCATCCCAAAACAAAAGATGTTGCGGAGACAGGATTTGAACCCGTGACCTCAAGGTTATGAGCCTCGCGAGCTACCAAACTGCTCTACCCCGCGCTGAAGAACTGGGAACTAATAGACGAACAGGGATTAGGGATTGGATGTGCCCCTCTACCATGTTCTATACAAATAGAATAACCCATTTATACAGAATGGTAAAGGGGACCCCTCTATGATCTATGATCATAGAGATCGATAGAAATATGAAGAAGGGATATTTTGATCCTTACCAACTTGATCTTGTTGCCCCCGGCAACAAACATGCATGAAACCTTTCGCGAAGTATGTGCCCGGATAGTCCAAAGTCTCGATAGTTACCTCTAGATCTTCCGGTTGAAAAACAACGTCGATGAAGACGTATAGGTGCACTATTACGTGGTGGGGATTGCAATTTTCCATGAATTTCCCATTTGTCACTCAACGATGAAACTTTGCTTATTTCTTTTTTTGAGGATCGACGAATCAAATGATATTTCTGTTCCAATTTCTGCCTCTTACTCTCCCTCTGAATCAAACTTTTCCTTGCCATAATGGTTCAGTTCCTATTATTATCAATGATATGGGTCGGATCCTAGATGTAGAAATATAAGAAATATAAGAAGGGGGATCCTCCCCCTTCTCAATCGAATCAAATTTGTTAGAATTAACCAAATTTGCCTGATGTAGAGGCAATCAAGAAAGCTGCATAAGTGAATATATAACCTACAGAAAAGTGGGCTAATCCAACTAATCTTGCTTGTACAATGGAAAGAGCCACGGGCTTATCCCTCCATCGAATCAAATTAGCCAAAGGTGTGCGTTCATGAGCCCATGCTAAAGTTTCAATCAATTCCTGCCAATATCCACGCCAGGAAATTAAGAACATAAATCCAGTAGCCCAAACAAGATGCCCAAATAAAAACATCCATGCCCACACTGATAAACTATTCATACCAAAAGGGTTATATCCATTGATAAGTTGTGAAGAGTTTAACCATAGATAATCTCTTAACCATCCCATCAAATAAGTGGAGGATTCATTAAATTGTGAAACGTTACCCTGCCATAGTGTGATGTGCTTCCAATGCCAATAAAAAGTAACCCATCCTATGGTATTTAACATCCAGAAAACTGCCAAATAAAATGCGTCCCAAGCCGAAATATCACAAGTACCCCCACGTCCCGGACCGTCGCAAGGAAAACTATAACCGAAATCCTTTTTATCTGGCATTAACTTGGAACCACGTGCGTCTAAAGCACCTTTTACTAAGATCAGTGTGGTTGTATGCAAACCTAGAGCAATAGCATGATGAACCAAGAAGTCTCCAGGACCTATTGTTAAGAATAGTGAATTACTATTCTCATTAACGGCATTTAACCAGCCGGGTAACCATATGCTTCGACCAGCATTGAATGCTGGGCCATTCGTTGAAGATAAGAGTACATCGAACCCATATGAAGTCTTACCATGAGCGGATTGTATCCATTGGGCAAATATGGGTTCGATCAAGATTTGTTTCTCTGGAGTACCAAAAGCAAGCATGACGTCGTTATGAACATAGAGTCCTAAGGTATGGAACCCCAGAAACAGGCTGACCCAACTTAAATGAGATTTGATAGCTTCTTTATGGTCTAACATTCTTGCCAATACATTATCCTCATTCTGTTCCGGATTGTAATCTCGAATGAAGAATATAGCTCCATGGGCAAAGGCTCCTGTCATGATGAACCCTGCAATGTATTGGTGATGAGTATATAACGCAGCTTGAGTAGTAAAGTCTTGTGCTATGAACGCATAAGCAGGTAAAGAGTACATGTGTTGAGCTACCAAGGAAGTAATAACCCCTAAAGAGGCTAGAGCAAGACCTAATTGAAAATGAATCGAATTATTGATTGTGTCATAAAGACCCTTATGCCCACGGCCCAATCGACCCCCGGGAGGAGTATGCGCCTCTAAAAGATCTTTCATACTGTGTCCAATCCCGAAGTTAGTTCTATACATATGACCAGCAACTAGAAAAAGAAATGCAATAGCTAAATGATGATGAGCAATATCGGTCAACCACAAACTTTGCGTTTGTGGATGGAATCCCCCGAGAAGGGTTAGAATGGCAGTTCCTGCCCCTTGGGGGGTACCAAATAAATGACTACTGGAATCGGGGTTTTGGGCATAAAGATTCCACTGACCTGTAAAAAGTGGGCTCAACCCTTGGGGATACGGTAATACATCTAAGAAATTATTCCATCTGACGTACTCCCCCCTTGATCCGGGAATAGCGACATGAACTAAATGTCCTGTCCAAGCCAGGGAACTTACTCCG
>NW_027519062.1:7500-17500 GCF_043159265.1 Tasmannia lanceolata
TGGTCTGGTCCTAGTGGAGTCGGATTGACCTACAATACAGAACCTGTAGGTGTAACCTTTCGCTCAATACTCAAATCAACAATTGAAGCATCTGAGGCTGCATCAATCGGGGATACACGACAGAAGGAATTGTTCTATCTCTAAATTTCACCTTCACCGAGCATAGGTTTATTTCAAAAATCTTTTTTCTTTGTATTACGAATCATGTCTCTTTCTCGTAAGACTGAGGTCGGTAAATCATAAATAATAAATAAATAATAATAAAAAAAAATCAAATCGCACCATCTCTGTAATAGGTAAATGCCTCTTTTTCTCCTGAGGTTGTCGGAATTATTCGTAATAAGATATTGGCTACAATTGAAGAGGTCTTATCAATAAAATTTCCATTTATCCGAGATCTAGGCATGGTTAACAATCCATTCCATAATTCTTCTCATTACCCCTAGAGGGAAAATGATCCCACAAACAAAGGAATTGTATAGTACGAAATCACATAAAAACAAACGGACTCATTCTAAAAAAAAAGGTGTCGACCTTCCACTCAAATTGTCCCTTTGGGGCAGGGATGGATAGGAAATATTTGAATCCGATTGTATTTCATTTAAATTAAGTATTAAGTATAAATATTAAGTAGTATACCAATGAACGGAACTATTCCTATTTTATCGAAGCTCAGGAATCAAGGAAGTTTTTCCTACAGATTCTGATGACTCTAGAAGTTTTGATTTGATTATGATCCAAAGAAAAAAAAAATCAAATCAAATAATAGAATCATTCCATGATGAAAATAGAATAAGAATAACCATCCATTTTTTGTGCATAGTGTGTATACACCACGCAATCGAAATATCAAAAAAATCCATGGGACGATTCATGAATTTGTAATAGATTGTGGGGTAGCTCATGAGAGGAATTGTTGTTGAGAAATCTGAAACTAGAAAGGAATTTTGGAATTCCTATGGAACCATAATAGTCTAAATGTAACCATAGTATAAAATAGGGTCAGTTGACTTGTTCCAATTCATTGGTTTAATCCAGTATAAATCTAAGAATAAGACGGGATCGTCTTCTTGACAAACATGAATAGATAGATTCTATCTATTTTTTTTTAATCTTTTTAATAAGATAAGAAAAAGATAAGAAAAAAAATGTTTTTTTATCCCTCGATCCTCGAGGGAAGATCTTTCTTTAATGAAAAGTTTTCTATTTTCTATTTAGAATTGATTGGTCATACCTGTATTGCAATAATACAATAATATGAATGACTCGCTATTCACTC
Source organism: Tasmannia lanceolata (assembly GCF_043159265.1). Classification (NCBI taxonomy): domain Eukaryota; kingdom Viridiplantae; phylum Streptophyta; class Magnoliopsida; order Canellales; family Winteraceae; genus Tasmannia; species Tasmannia lanceolata. The sequence goes on from NW_027519062.1 coordinate 8,780, forward strand.
GGTTTCTGGGTCATAATCATAAGATTATGTAGGAGAGATGGCCGAGTGGTTCAAGGCGTAGCATTGGAACTGCTATGTAGGCTTTTGTTTACCGAGGGTTCGAATCCCTCTCTCTCCGTACCTTCACCTAATTCACCAACGGTACCGACTACAATGTATCAAATCAAATAACAATTGATACGAGTATTCCAATCGTACTTTATTTGATATAGATTCTCTATTCCTAATTGCTGTGGTATGGAAAATACCGGAACGGAAAGAATGGACAAGGAATAAAAATCTCACCGCTGATCCATTTGTAATACGTGAATGGGAGAAAAATCCGGATCAAACCTCTTAGATCTATTTACTTCGGCGAAAGAAAAAAAAGGGGCTTGTCCAAAGCTTTGTTATTTTAGTTAGGTTCAAGTCTGACGGGAATAATATTCTACGACTAGCAACTCATTGATTTTCAAACCGATCCACTTAATATCTATTATTTGATTTACTAATCCTTTATATTGGGATGAATAAAGACTCAAATGTTTTGCCAACTCCTCGTGGGGGGATGAATCCATATAATTTTGAATCAGAGCTCTGGATCTTTGTTCATCCCTCATAGTAATAATATCTTGGGGTTTGCAGCGATAACTTGGGATATCTACTATACGGCCATTAACTAAAATATGTCTATGATTAACTAATTGCCTGGCTCTCTCGGAATGGTCGAAGCCATACCCAATCGAAAAAGGATGTTATCCAAACGCATCTCAAGTAGTTGTAGTAAAACCTGACCTGTTGACCCTTTGGCTTTCCCAGCAATACGAACATATCTAAGTAATTGTTGCTCTGTCAGACCATAATGAAAACGCAATTTTTGTTTTTCTTCTAGACGAATACGATATTGAGATCTTTTCCCGGAACGCGATTGGTTTCTAAGATCACTTCCGGATCTAGGTCTTTTCCTAGTGAGTCCCGGTAAAGCCCCTAGACGGCGTATTTTTTTGAAACGAGGCCCTCGGTAACGAGACATAAAGACTCCTTAATTTTATTGAAATTTCATTTTACAGAATAAACCTAAATTAATACTGAACTAAACGATAAACGAAGCTAAATCCACTGAAGTACTACAAAGAGGAATAAGATGAATTGTATCAATATCCGTATTATTTTGTATATTGTATATATGGGAAGTTAAGGATCCTTTTCTTGATTTGTTCTGTATAGATCAAACGGCTCCAATCCGTTTTTTATTCTTTATTCATAGTTGGAAGTTCCCGCGACATAACATAATAGATCGGTAACCCGACATTTGGAGAAAAAAAAGGGGGGGGTCTTCTCAATATTCCTTGGTCTCAAGGAAAGATGATCAATCCTGATAAAAAAAAAAAAATAGAACAAATAGAGAAAGCCGACTATCGGAATCGAACCGATGACCATCGCATTACAAATGCGGTGCTCTAACCTCTGAGCTAAGCGGGCTCATATAACAGAAATAGTGCGTGAATAGGAATTCGGGAAACTATTGGGATCTTAGTTAGCTATTAGCTATTAATAATTATTAATATTAATTATTATAAATTATTATAACATATTAATTAATATTAATAATTATTAATATAATATGAATTTTGATTTTATTTTTGATTATTTTCTATTTGATTATTTATTTTTGATTATTTCATTTATTAGTAGTCACTAGCACTAGAATTTTTTTTTTTCATTCAAATCAAATTTAAAAAACGCAAAATAATACTATATACATATGAAATAATTCTATATTCTATTATAGAATAGAATATAACTATTAGTTATAGCAGTTATAGCAGATTATATGAATTCTATTTCTATTAGAGTGTAGTTCCTAAGGAAAGGATAAGATAAGGATGCAATCCAGATCCTACTGAGATATTCCTTTTGTTTCATTCGGAAAGGGAGGAGATAGGACGAAAAAAAAAAAAAGAAGAATGAATATCGACCGTTCCAGTATTCCAAACTGCGCGGGAAAAATGAGAGGGGGGGGGAACATCTATATGTGGGATATATCCATCCATATTGAATTGCAGATACATCAATGATAGAATCATTTCTGATTGGACCAAATAATGGAATGGTCCTCCAATAGATATGAAAGAAGATGGGCAAGAAATAAAATAGGAGCAGACACTTTTTCGATATAGGAATCAGTATCTAATGAATTCAATGGTTCCAACATAAATGAAAGAAGGGGATGGGATCACAATGAGATCGAGATCTCATAAGGGGGATATGGCGAAATTGGTAGACGCTACGGGCTTGATTGGGTTGAGCCTTGGTATGGAAACCTACTAAGTGGTAACTTCCAAATTCAGAGAAACCCTGGAATTAAAAATGGGCAATCCTGAGCCAAATCCAGTTTTCTGAAAACAAGGGTTCAGAAAGCGAGAATCAAAAGAAGGATAGGTGCAGAGACTCAATGGAAGCTGTTCTAACGAACGGGGTTGACTACATTGGTAGAGGAATCCTTCTATCAAAACTCCAGAAAGGATGACCTTATTTAAGTACATAGACGTACTTAAATATCAAATGATTAATCACGACCCGAATCCGGATTTTTTGATTATTTATATGAAAAATTGCAGAATTCTTGCTAAATTAAATCGATTCCAAAAGGAAGAATCGAAGATTCAGTGATCAAATCATTTACTCCAGAGTCTGAAAGATCTTTTGAAGAACTGATTAATCGGACGAGAATAAAGATAGAGTCCCATTCTACATGTCAATACCGACAACAATGAAATTTATAGTAAGAGGAAAATCCGTCGACTTTTGAAATCATGAGGGTTCAAGTCCCTCTATCCCCAATAAAAAAAAAAAGGCCTATTTTATTCCATTCCCTAACCATTTATCCTCTTTTTTCGTCAGTGGTTCAAAATGAGCTTAGCTATGTTTCTCACTCACTCTACTCTTTCACAAATGGATCCGACCAGAAATCTTTCTCTCTTATCACAAGTCTTGTGATAGATATGATCTACGTACAAATGAACATATATGGCAAGGAATCTCCATTATTGAATCATTCACAGTCCATATCATTACTCTTACACTTACAAAGTCTTCTTTTTGAAGATCCAAGAAATTCCAAGGCTGAGGTAAGATTTTCTAATGTTTTTTGAGTCCCTTTAATTGACATAGACCCAAGCCCTCTAGTAGGATGATGCGTCGGGGATGGTCGGGATAGCTCAGCTGGTAGAGCAGAGGACTGAAAATCCTCGTGTCGCCAGTTCAAATCTGGTTCCTGGCACGTGGTTAATATATCGAATAGATACTCATACAAATGAATCGATATGGATCGGGATCCATATTCTATTCGTTAATAGTCTAGATCATGATACATACTTATCCATCTAGGGATATATCTAGATCCCCCATTTTTTTTTTTGATGGGTAAAGAAAAGAATTAGATTCTGTTCCCTCTTCTTTTTTGTTTGTTCATACTGTACCTGCTCTCGCTCAAAAAGAATGTTAATACTTCATACATATTTGAATTGAAGTTAGTTGGCTGAAAACCCAAAAGTCTAGTCTAGAGAGGAATCGAAGGGTAGGAATAGACAGGATTCATTTCAGATACAGTACAAAGAAAATCTGATCCCCTTTTCATTTCTGAATTTTGAGTTCATAATTTCATATTTTCTTTCATATTCTATTTCTTCACTTTCTCTTTCTTCACTCCCTCCTACGTGACTTTTCGGGGCCCATCTAAGTGATGTGCGCGGTACAAAGTTCATGGTGCAGAACTCTTTTGATTCATCCTATTGGCTTTGCTCATCCGAAATGGATATCTTCCAAATTGGGGAATATCAATGAAGCCCCTTTAGTAGCCCATTCATAATACTGAGATGAGAGTCCAGTTATTCTGTTTCATCTAGAACAGAACATAAAAAGATTCCTTGAATATCTGGAGTCGTAGAAGTGAATATTAGTTTCTTATCATTCAATGAGCATCTTGTATTTCATAGAAATTGGGGGCAATATAATCCTTACGTAGGGGCCAGCCTATCCAACTTTCAGGCATCAAGATACGTTTCAGGCGTGGATGATTTTCATAAGAGATTCCCAACATATCATAAGATTCCCGTTCTTGAAAATCAGCACTTTTCCAAATCCAGAAAACAGACGGGATTCTAGGATTCCTCCTTGGGGCAAATACTTTTATGCATACCTCTTCGGGTTGATCCACACCATACTGTATTCTCGTAAGATGATACACACTAGCTAACAACCCGCCCGGTGCTACATCATAAGCACACTGGGAACGTAGATAATTGTAACCATATACATATGAAATGACAGCAATGGAGTACCAATCCTCGGGCTTTATTTGTAAAGTCTCTATTCCTTGGTAATCGAAGCCCAAAGATCTATGCACTAGCTCATGCTTGACTAGCCAAGCAGATAAACGACCTTGCATCTTCTTGATCTCTCCCACATTTGTATTTGTATGAGTATTTCACATTTACGATGAAATTTATGAAGATTTACCCGCTGTTTGTTATTCTGCACAAAAGCATCCTGCCTAATTCACTAATTCGTGGGAAGATACTGAACTTTTGTATTTGAAAGATGTTTCAGTTTCAGGAGGTATTTCTGAAGTAGATGGAGATTTATAGAGTAATCCTTGATCGTAATTTCCAGTATGAGTACTGCGTCCAACATGAAACTTGTGATTGGTAGTAAAATATCGATTTTCCTGTTGAGACCCAATTTGATCTTCATAGATTTCTCGAGATACTTTCTTACGAAGTTTCGTTATAGCATCTATAACTGCCTCTGGTTTGGGTGGGCAGCCCGGCAAATAGACATCCACAGGAATTAGCTTATCGACTCCCCGAACGGTACTATAAGAATCCGTACTGAACATCCCTCCTGTAATAGTACAAGCTCCCATCGCAATGACATATTTTGGTTCAGGCATTTGCTCATATAATCTCACTAAGGAAGGCGCCATTTTCATTGTTACTGTGCCGGCTGTTAAAATGAGGTCTGCTTGCCTAGGACTCGATCTTGGTACCAATCCATAACGATCAAAGTCGAATCGCGAGCCTATTAATGAAGCAAATTCAATGAAGCAACAACTGGTACCATAGAGAAGCGGCCATAAACTGGAGAGTCTTGACCAATTCGAAAGATCATTCGATGTAGTTGAAATAACTGAATTTTGGGTTGTTTGGTCAAGTAACGGAAACTCAATAGAATTAATAACTGTCTCAATGTAATCTTTTCTTTGTTTTTGATTTTGATTGTCTGAATATTCAGGAGCTAAGACCATTCCAATGCTCCTTTTCGCCATGCATAAACTGAACCAACAATTGGGATAAGCACGAAAATGAAAGCTTCTATAAATACAGATACACCCAATACATCGAAACTCATTGCCCATGGATAAAGAAAGACCGTTTCAACATCAAAAACAACAAAAACTAGAGCAAACATGTAATAGCGAATTCGGAATTGTAACCAAGCATCCCCCATTGGTTCTATACCCGATTCATAACTAGAGAGTTTCTCTGGTCCTTCACTAATCGGGGCTAAAACTCCCGAAATTAGAAATGCTAAAATAGGAATAAGACTTGATATTATTAGAAATGCCCAGAAAATATCATATTCGTAAAGCAGAAACATAGATGCACTCTCATGAATGTGGAATATACCGAATTAGTCGATTCAAATTGGAATTGTCAATTCATCCATAACTGCTTAGTCGAAACAACAATTTTGATCGAACCACATAGTTGAGTTTGTTTGCTGCGGGTCATGCCTCGTTTCAAGATTCATCCAATAGAATCCCACTTACCCTTTCTTCAATTCTATTTAGATATGGTGTAGACATATTATGTTCTTGTACAAATAAGACTCTCTCACTTTACCTTGGGTTTTCTATAAAAAAAAAAATAAATGAAAGAATATTTTCATTTTCATCAAAAATGAATAAAAAAAAGATTAATTCAATATTAATTATATTATCTATAATTATGTGAAAATAAAATGGAAATATTCCATTTTCAATGAAAATATTCAATGAATATAATATAATAATATAATAAAATCAAAGAAGAGGTCTGGCTCATTTTTTTTTTTCTCTTTTGTAGTAGAATGCCTAGCTCGGGATTTAGGGTATATTCTACTCGGTTGGCGTTGGTGTATTCTTTTCATTAAGATCGGGGTATAGAATCATTGTTTCTATTGATTCGATATGAATACATAAACAGAAACAGAATGCATCGACCAATTAGACTCTCTCCTTGTCCCAGATTTATACTTAATTGATTTGATTCAATCTTCAATCTGTTGAATTATGAGGAACCCTTACATAGAACAACTCATGGGTTCCTATACCCAAATTAGATACTTTTGACCTGTACTATCCCGACAGGACCCCCCAGAAACAATCGAGTTATTTAAATCGAGTTAAAAGTCTTGAAAGAGTCATCCTATTTCGGACCCATTTCTAGTACCCAAAATCGCTATTTGGAATGACTCGAAATACTTATTAATGTAATAACACCTAGTAAGACCAACCAATGGGTTAGGTTTCGTGACAATCAAAAGAGGTTTCGTTTGAAGCAAACCCACACAATGGAGCGTACCACAATGGTAGAGTCGGCCGAATCATAAATTATCTACAGAAGATAGCTCTGATGGAATCACGCGTTGTCGAACAATTCGACAGACCAAATCCCCAAAAACACTCATAGAAATAGAAGAGAGCACAAACGTTGATACCTTTAGGACCAATTCATTATTTCTGAAACAATGAATTTGGGTTGTTGTTCCACCAAAGAGCGATCAGTCGGGGGATTGGATTCCTAACTCATCCAAGTTCAAACAGACCCCTAATCTTCTTGCATAAAGTCTGCATCGGTAGAATCGACAGAATTGAAATGATGAGCAATTGGATTGGAGTAGGTTGGGATACAAAAAAATAAGTATTGTACAGAAAGATAAAAATAACTAAACTACTTGCTTTGCCTTTGCTAGGCCGGCTATACGAAGAAAAGTCTAGTCTATTTTACAATGTTTACAATGAAACTTACCGAAGAGCTTTCTTTTTGAAACTCTGGCTTTTCTACAAATACAAGAACAGGTCCTAGATCCGTGTGACTTACTATTACTATTAGATTCGATTTTGTTGGGTCAGGTTGGGGTTTTTGGCTAGGCTCGTGTTATGATTTTGACTTCATAATCAATTGGCTTGGGTATACCAAACCAAAGAAAAGGTGTATCACTCAATCTTTGATCATGGACAAGAAAAAGAGGAAACAAGCCATATGTCATTCCCCCACGAAAATGAATGAAGAAGAATTGGTTTGGGTATTCGAGATTCGAAAATACCGATCCGGTTGGATCCATTGGAATGAATTATTTTTTTTTTTTCATTTTCATGCCCCGAGGGATCGCCGTGAGCATGTGGAAATGATTCCATTTCCATGGACCAACCCACTGGCCATCTGCAAGCACGCACTAATGAGGAAACGAAAACTATACAAAAATGCAAAAATGTATAGGGCTATACGGACTCGAACCGTAGACTTTCTCGGTAAAACAGATCAAACTGATTATTATCGAAATGATTCGAACTGTTTCAAAGACCCAACATGCATTTTTTCGCATTGGGCTCTTTCATCAACTGATAGAAAGATCAGTTGAGTCCACCATATTTTTTCTTGACAGGAAGATAACGAGATGGCTCCATGTGCTCTGGATTCATTATTTGTATTCTGATCCAGGAGCAATACCAAAGTGTTTCAAAGAAGGGTTACCTTGACGTAGGTCTGCCTCCGGCCTAGATCAACCTAAGATAGAGTCTCTATCGCTCCGCTCCAACAGTCAAATAGGGTACTTCATACACCTTAAAGCTCATAGGACGAAAAGAGGTTGTTTTGAGGTCCTTATACTCATTATGCCTAGCATTGAATAGACTGGGTATTCACCTTATCAATGATCAAATCAATGATGGGTTCCGTTTGGCACATAAATTGGTGCTTGAATCGGACCGAATCAAATATTTGTCAGGCTACTGTTCTCTTGTTCCTTCGAATCCATGGAGTAAGACATCGATTTCTCCATAGAATCAATTCTGTTGATTGCATGATGGACTCCCCTGAAAAAGCATTGGCGCACGTGTAAACGAGGTGCTCTACCTAACTGAGCTATAGCCCTTGTCATAGATATCTTAACATCTAGAGAATTTATTGTCAAGATGGATATTCCATGATCCCACATGATAGCTCTCTGATCCTTTTCCTGCCAAGGATTGGTATTGCTTAGAAGTAAGATTCCATCTATAATTCCCGATGTGATGGGTCCCATTTTTTTTTTTTTCTTTATGATGATAAATGACCTACTTAACCCAGTGGTTAGAGTATTGCTTTCATACGGCAGGAGTCATTGGTTCAAATCCAATAGTAGGTAGAGCTTATTAGATACCGGAGTCGATGGTCTCTAATAAGTTTTTCTACCCACCTTCTTTTCTTTTTTTTTTTTTTTCGTTGCATCAGATTACACTTGATTGTATCCAATTGGCGGAATCCAAATATGGTGTATAAGCAGAACTTCTTTTGATTATTCTGATGCAACGATTAGTACGAAATAACATTGATAGCCTCTACTCGTGTCCTAGCTCTTCGGAGAGCTAGATTCGCCTCAATTTCTTGTCTCTTGCCTTCAGCTCTACTCAAGCTAGCTTCGGCTATTTCAAGAGTT
>NW_027519063.1:17500-28588 GCF_043159265.1 Tasmannia lanceolata
TTTTTCCGATTCACCAGCTCTTATCTTTTTTGTAAAGAGCAATAATCAAATAAATAAAAAAATCAAGATATAAAAACTCAAATATTATTTTGAATTCTTCATTATTCTGATTCTTTCCCAGATATTTGAAAAATTCAAATCAAGAAGTTACAATTGTTCAAATAACCAAGTTACTGCTTAAAAATGACTACCTAGTGATTAACTAAGATATTTATTGAGATACAGAATATGAGATTTTCAATCATTCCACTATTACGGTGATTTATATCCATATAGTAATAAGGAAAAAGAATTACACCAAAATAGTACTTGATTCTGATATGAATTATAGGATCCACCAATAACTCGACCTAATAAAATAACACCTAGTTATTTTAGTTAGTTTATTTGGAGTCATTGACTAATTCATTCTGGAACTGATTGATTGGCTTCTAGTCAAATAAAACAAACATATTTTATGGAAAATCCTACGATACTCGTCATTTCGCATAGAGCTGAAATAATAAATTACTAAAATGACCTTTATCAAGTAATGTATCGTTTAAGAGATTAACTACATGATCTCATTTGAATTTAAATTATGGGTACTCCATTCTCGAGTTTGATCAATTAATCGAAAAAATTTTATATTATTGTTTTCTTAAATTAGGTAAGGGTAAAATGTATGGGTTCTTAAGTTTTTTGATTTGATTTATTAAATGTAACATGACGATATATAAATAGACTGAGATATAAATTGGAACCCTTTTTTTTTTTTCATCCCTAGTTATACTATATGTGATGCGCACATATCTGTATTTTTTATGTTATGAAGGAAGTATCCACTATGGAATAGATATAGATAATGGATAGAAAGAACGATTTATTTTGAACAATACAATACATGTCTTTCACATCCAACTATAAAAATGAGAAACCTCTTTCTTTTAAAATGGCAGTTCCAAAGAAACGTACTTCTATGTCAAAAAAGCGTATTCGCAAAAATATTTGGAAGAGAAAGGGATATTGGGCCGCGATAAAAGCTTTATCCTTAGCTAAATCTATTTCTACCGGGCATTCAAAAAGTTTTTTTGTGCAACAAACAAGTAATAAAGCCGCGGAATAATCTGAATGAATCGACATGACTCGATGAATTGGATGATTTAGAAGATGAATAATTTACATTTTACATTAACGAATTTTGGAACTCATCAATATGAGATAGAACTGGATGTTGTGGTATGTAGAATAATAATTCGCCTGTCTAATTGAGTTCTAAAAACGATTGATTTCCGTTTTGTTTTGTTTGAAAAAAAAAAAAAGAAGTCATTAGATAGAAGATAAAGGTTTCACTTTTCATTCCTTATAGTATTCTAGAATGGTATTCTATTAGATTTTTATAATTTGCGAGATGGGGATTGTAACTTTCCCCATCAATTCGCTTTCACAATAACAAAAATCTCATTTTTATGTCGGATCCATGAAATGAGATAAATGAGAAATGAATCATAAAAAAAAAATGAGATAGAAAAAAAAGGACAATTTTTAGTTGTATACCTCGACTGAGGACATAACCCTCTAGTTCCAACTGGTCCAGGGGGACTTATACTCCGTGAAAATGATTGTTAAAACTGACACCATACCACTATACTAAGTTAAGTATTATTGAACGTTCAAATATTTATTTGAACGAGTTTTTTGATTCATCGATTCTAATCTTTCCTAAGATCGATTGGATTGAATCCATCAATCTCGACGATTGAACATAGTATGGGCTATTATTATTTCGATCAAGCCGCCATGGTGAAATCGGTAGACACGCTGCTCTTAGGAAGCAGTGCTAGAGCATCTCGGTTCGAATCCGAGTGGCGGCATCCCCTAAAAGGGGCAAGATAAATCCTATCTTATAAGGAATTCAATTCCTTTCCTTATTTCCATTCCATAATTGAGGAACACACACCCCCCCTTTTTTTTTTTACAAAATAATTTTTTATGATATTTGCGACTTTAGAACATATATTAACTCACATATCTTTTTCGATCATTTCAATTGTTATTACGATTCATTTGATGGATTTATTAGTCCATCAAATCGTAGGAATATGTGATTCATCAGAAAAAGGCATTATAGCTACTTTTTTCTGTATAACAGGATTATTAATAACTCGTTGGATTTATTTGAGACATTTCCCGTTAAGTGATTTATATGAATCATTAATGTTCCTTTCATGGAGTTTCTCCATTATTCATATGGTTCCTAAAGTGGGGAACCATAAAAATAATTTAAGCGCAATAACTGGGCCAAGTGCTATTTTTACCCAAGGCTTTGCCACTTCAGGTCTTTTAACTGAAATGCATCAATCCGCAATATTAGTACCCGCCCTACAATCCCAGTGGTTAATGATGCACGTAAGTATGATGTTATTGAGCTATGCAGCTCTTTTATGTGGAGCGTTATTATCAGTAGCTTTTCTAGTCATCACATTTCGAAAAAACACAGATATTGTTGTTAAAACCAATCATTTATTAATTGGGACATTTTCCTTTGGTGAGATCCAATACTTGAATGAGAAAAGAAGTGTTTTACAAAACACTTCTTTTCCTTCATTTAGAAATTATCACAGGTATCGATTGACTCGGCGATTGGATCATTGGAGTTATCGTGTCATTAGTCTAGGGTTTATCTTTTCAACCATAGGTATTCTTTCGGGAGCAGTATGGGCTAATGAGGCATGGGGGTCTTATTGGAATTGGGACCCCAAGGAAACTTGGGCATTTATTACTTGGACCATATTCGCGATTTATTTACATACTAGAACAAATCAAAGTTTGCAAGGTGTTAATTCGGCAATTGTAGCTTCTATCGGATTTCTTATAATTTGGATATGCTATTTTGGGGTCAATCTATTAGGAATAGGACTACATAGTTATGGTTCATTCACATTAACAGCGAATTGAAGAAGGGACTTGAAGAATACATGGGAACATCAATCTCCAATATATAACGAAAATTAGTGTGAGTTTTTGAGAACCATTTGAATCAAGTAGTAATTCAAATGGTTCTCAAAAACTCCAGATGTATCTGATTACAATTCCAATTCACTTCATTTTTTTTTTTTCAGTGTACAGCGACCGATTTTGTAAATCACAGGATTATTTGACTTTATTTCTTATTTATGAAAACTATTTATGAAAGTAATTAGATAGAATAGCTTCTACCTTCTCAACTGATAGTGAGAGAACGAAATCGGGATAAATACCGATACCTATTACGGGTAGAAAGATACAGATCGAAACAAATAGTTCTCGCGGTCCAGAATCCACAAAGTAGGAGTTTGTAACATTGAATAGTTTGTATCCATAGAACATCTGGCGTAACATAGATAATGAATAAATAGGAGTTAATATCATTCCAATTGCCATTACAAAAGTAATTAGTATTTTTGGCATTAAAAGGTATTTTGGGCTGGTAATTATTCCAAAAAAGACTACCAATTCTGCAACAAAACCACTCATTCCTGGCAGTGCAAGCGAAGCCATCGAGAAGCTACTTAACATGGTAAATATTTTTGGCATTGGGGTAGCTATTCCTCCCATTTCATCGAGATAAACAAGACGTATTCTATCGTAACTCGTTCCTGCCAAGAAAAAGAGTGCAGCACCAATAAATCCATGAGAAATGATTTGTAAAATGGCTCCATTGAGTCCCATATCAGTTATGGAAGCAATTCCGATAATTGTGAAACCCATATGAGATACGGAGGAATAGGCTATTCGCTTTTTTAAATTGCGTTGACCGGGAGAAGTTGAAGCTGCATAGATTATTTGAATCGTTCCGACTATCATCAACCAGGGAGAGAAAATATAGAATGAGCATGGGGTAATAATTCCATATTGATCCGAACCAATCCATATGCTCCCATTTTTAATAAAATTCCAGCTAGAAGCATACATGTACTGTAATGTGCTTCTCCATGGGTATCTGGTAACCATGTATGTAGGGGTATAATCGGTGATTTGACAGCATAAGCAATAAAGAAGCCAAAATAGAATATTATTTCCAATGCCGCGGGATACGATCGATTAGCTGATGTTTCAAAATTTAATGTTGGTTCATTGGAACCATATAAACCCATACCTGGAACTCCCATTAAGAGAAAAATGGAACCCCCCGCAGTGTACAAAATGAACTTTGTAGCTGAGTACAGACGTTTCTTACCTCCCCACATGGATAAAAGTAGGTAAACAGGAATTAATTCTAACTCCCACATGATGAAAAAAAGTAAAAGGTCTCGAGAAGAAAATGATCCTATTTGACCGCTGTACATTGCTAACATCAGGAAATGGAACAATCGCGAATCTCTAGTAACTGGCCAAGCCGCTAAAGTAGCTAAAGTAGTGATGAATCCCGTCAGTAAAATGGGTCCGATGGAAAGTCCATCGATCCCGAGTCTCCAGTGAAAATACAAAATATTTATCCATTTATAATCCTCCTCCAATTGGATTAATGGATCGTCCAATTGGAAATGATAACAGAATGCATAGGTCGTTAGAAGGAGTTCTAACAAGCAGATGCATATAGTATACCATCTCACCACCTTATTTCCTCTATGAGGGAGAAAGAAAATTGATGAACCCGCGGATATTGGAAAAACAACAATTATTGTTAACCAAGGAAAATAACTCGTGGTAAAGACAAGATAGACTTTGACCATAAAAACCCGCGCTCGAAATAATATATTTTCTCGAGTACGGGTTTTTGTCGGTAAAGAAGAATCAAATGGATTCAAGTAGAGTTTTACGGAACGTATCAATAAGCTAGACCCATGCTGCGAGTTGTCTCATGCCATAAATAAACCCGGACACTCAAGAAATCTGTTGGACAAGCGGATTCACATCTCTTACAACCTACACAGTCTTCTGTTCTTGGAGCAGGAGCAATTTGCTTAGCTTTACATCCGTCCCAAGGTATCATTTCCAATACATCTGTGGGGCAGGCTCGTACACATTGAGTACATCCTATACATGTATCATAAATCTTTACTGAATGTGACATTGTGTCTATCAATTTTTTGAACGTTATCAATTTTCGATCTGGTAAAATCGGTAGTAAATGAATCATATATTGTAGATACCAGATGAATCAGTAGTTTACCAGAATTGATTTTTTTTTAGAATCAATTTACCTCTGGATCTGTTTAGGAAAGAGGACCAAGATACTTTGATTTCTTACGTTTCAGCAAACATGGTCATACGAGTCATATATGCTAATTTTAATTGGTGAATATAATATTATATATATCTGTCTTTTTTTATATCATTATGACTATTTATTCAACAAGTTCGATTGATTGATACGAGTTGATTTTCTGTTACGATGGATCGACGAAACAATAGCTGGCCCAATAGCTGCTTCAGCGGCTGCAATAGCTATAACAAAGATCGAGAAAATGTCTCCTTTTAATTGTCGACTATCAAATAAATCAGAAAACGTTACGAGATTCATATTAACCGCATTCAGTATAAGCTCAAGACACATAAGTGCTCTAACCATATTTCGACTTGTGATCAATCCATAAATACCAATAGAAAATAAATAGGCACTCAAAATAAGTACATGCTCGAGCATCATTGACCAACTCCTCATCAATCTCGATTCATTTCAATATGAACAACAATTTCACTGATTGACTCGAATATAAAACAAGTACGGAACAAAGGAAGGTATTGGTAATGGATCGAACTAAAACAAAACCCTTTTTAATTTAATATATGAACAATAAATATATAAATTGAATTGAAGCAAAATGGATGTAATAACAATACAAGAAGACAGAACAAGGCCTTATTTATTTTTATTTTAAATTTATTTTAATTTTATTTTGGATTTCTAATTCATTTCTAATTCTAAGTATTTATTACTGACGAGCCATAGCAATTGCACCTATCAAGGCAACTAAAAGAATTATAGAAATGAGTTCAAATGGAAGATAAAAATCTGTTGATAAATGAATCCCAATTTGTTGAACATTACTTATCAGGTCCTGCTCTATAATCTGGTTTGATCCTGTAGTCCAAATAATCCCATACCATGACGTATCTGAAATAGTAGTAATTAGTGAAAAAAGAATACTTGTACAAACCAGTGAAGTGACCCCATCTCCAACGGTCCAAAGATAGAAATCATTGTAATATTCTGAACCATTCATGAACATCACAGCAAATATGATTAAGACATTTACAGCTCCCACGTAAATAAGGAGCTGTGCAGCAGCTACAAAATAGGAGTTAGATAGAATATGGAATAAGGATATACAAACAAGAACCAATCCCAATGAAAAGGCAGAAAAAATGGGATTGGTAAGTAATACCACTCCTAGACCCCCTAGTATAAGACCTGATCCCAAAAATACTAAAAGAATATCATGTATTGGCCCAGGTAAATCCATTATGTATAAAATAAGAGATAAAAAAAAGTTGAAATATTTCATGACCTTACTGACCCAGCCAGGAAAAAAGAGGTTACCTTGTTTTTTTCTTGTATATGATACGTTTCTAATTGAATCGTAATGGGGTCTGGATTGAGGTAGATACAGTTATTGGACTAATTCCACTTCTGTATCCGAAAGAGTAGTTCGGAGTTTGATATTCCGAAATCATCATGACTATATTCATATATTCTAAATCCAAATCAAGCCGCGATTCTCACCAATCAATAGTTATGATTTGTAGTTACTGACCAACCAAAATGAAAGAAGCTTCACTCCTTTAGATCAAAAATGAATCTTAGTCATTGGTAATCGTTATTGAATCAAGGGGTTTATCTGTGGTTATTTTAATTTGAGTCGAATTCATAATTGTTCGAATTGTGTAATCCCCAATTACTGACATTGGTAACCGACCCAAAGCAATTTGATTATAATTCAATTCGTGACGATCATAAGTGGAAAGTTCATATTCTTCAGTCATTGATAGACAGTTTGTTGGACAATACTCGACGCAGTTACCACAAAATATACAGATTCCAAAATCAATACTATAATTAAGCAACCGTTTCTTTCTAATATCTGTTTCCAATCTCCAATCAACAACGGGTAGATCTATGGGACATACACGAACACATACTTCACAAGCAATGCATTTATCAAATTCAAAGTGGATTCGACCACGGAAACGCTCTGATGTGATCGATTTTTCATAAGGATATTGAATAGTTATAGGTAAACGATTCGCGTGGGATAAGGTAATCATGAAACTTTGACCAATGTACCTTGCAGCTCGTACTGTTTGTTGACCATAATTCATGAACCCAGTCATCATAGGGAACATATCGTGGCTATCCATGAATAATTTGATATTTCTTTCTCTTGCTTAAGGGAGGTTATGAATCTAGAGTATCATATACTGTTACAGTGAAAGGAGTTGGGAAGAAGTTGTCAATAATAGATTACCCAGAGAAATGGGTAAAAGAAATTTCCATCCAAGATTTAATAGTTGGTCCATTCTCATCCTAGGTAAAGTCCATCTTGTTGTGATAGGAATGAACAGGAACAAATAA
The DNA here is from genome assembly GCF_043159265.1 of Tasmannia lanceolata. Lineage (NCBI taxonomy): Eukaryota > Viridiplantae > Streptophyta > Magnoliopsida > Canellales > Winteraceae > Tasmannia > Tasmannia lanceolata. The sequence continues at coordinate 25,038 of NW_027519063.1, forward strand.
GCTTTAGCTAATGTAATAAGGATACCAATCGTTGTTCCAAATACTCCCCCCGTTTTATTTATTCCGAAAAGTTCAGGAATGAATATGTACGGAATAGAGAGATTCCACCCGCCCAAGTAAAGAACTGTTACAAATAATGAAGAAACTAGTAGATTTAGGTAAGAAGCAACGTAAAATAAACCAAATTTGATACCTGAATATTCGGTTTGATAACCCGCTACTAATTCTTCTTCTGCTTCTGGTAAATCAAAAGGTAATCTCTCACATTCTGCTAGGGAAGAAATTATAAAAACTATAAACCCTATGGGTTGACGCCACAGATTCCATCCCCAAAACCCATATTTTGACTGTGCCTCAACTATATCAATTGTACTTGAACTGTTAGATAATCATAGTCGATGATAACATCACTGTTCCCATCGCTATTTCAGAACCGTACATGAGACCTCAGCTTCATACGGCTCCTCGATGGCCACAAATAAATCTAAGGACTGATTCAGTATTACCTCGGCATTTTTTGAGAGTGAATAGAGTAAAGATGCATCAGGGAGTCCCTAATTAGACCAATGGAATTCTGTCTGCTATAATAACAAATTCAAAGTGCTTCCGAATTGCTCTCATAATTTATTTTATAATTAATATTACAATTTATCTTTGTTCAGTAATAGCTTAATCTTTCAATAAAATACTCGTTGTATCAATAGATATTTCTACCCATATCTTTCGATTACGAAAAAGAATTAGACACTCTACATTAGTTCATTTCATGAATCATGATAAGAAGCCTATCTGTATTAATACGGATGGGATGGAGGAAAGAAAGAATAAAGAAAGATCTATTACTATTTATTTTTCCTATTGCATTCCATTTCTTTCGTTCCTGTTCTTCTTTCGCAGAAGAGGGGATTCTCAAAAAAAAAATAAAGGATTACTTCGTTCCCGATAGTCATTTCTTTAATCAGTGGATAGGAGCATACTCTGGATCGGAATCATGGGGAAGTACTGCTTGATCATTTCTACCAACTTAAAGCCCTCATTATGATTCCTTTTATGCAAAAATATCCCTTTGGTTTTTGATACCTTACATTATTTCCATGACGAATCCTTTGTGTACCTTGGTGTTCCTAACCGTCCACTCATTTTTGATTGATTCCCGATATGATAATGCATACAATAACAATTGTAGAAACTCCATACAGTTGATCTTTTGCACCCGCTTCAAGTCATGATGACTAATCAACCAATCTTGGGGTAAACAGTTTCCACCGCTTATCTTTACTTACACTTTCCTCTCGTACATAGGGAATGAGAATCAATCTTCTTACTGCGAATTCATAAGCTGTTTTGTTTCACTCATATAACCATCTCGTTTAGTTCATCAACCTAAATGGTGAATAAAAAAATCAAGATATCTATTCAATACATTCAACCTCTTTCCTAGAAATAAAGGAAAGAAATAAAAGTTAATGTTGCAACGAATCACACGTAGAGATATTGATAACACACATGGAGTTAATGGTATTTCATAACTAATAGATTGAGCAGCAGCTCGTAGACCACCTGAAATATTTATTATTCGATCCATATCCTGACATAAGAAGTCCAATAGGAGCAATACTGGAAATGGCGATCCACAAAAAAACACCTATACCGAGATCGGCTAGAACAAGGCGATAGCCAAAAGGAATTACTGAATAACTTAGTAGAATTGATATGACCGCTATGGATGGCCCGATACTGAATAAACGAATATCTCCTCTAGATGGGAGAAGATCCTCTTTGAAAAGCAGTTTTGTCCCATCCGCTAGAGCTTGAAGAATTCCCAAGGGACCAGCATATTCAGGCCCAATACGTTGTTGTATCCCTGCGGATATTTCTCTTTCTAACCACACAATCACGAGTACCCCTATTGTGATCCCCGATACGGGAGTAAAAATAGGGACAAGCGTCCCTATAAGGCCATAGCCTTCTTTTAAAGATTCCGATCTGGAAAAAGAATTGATAGCTTGTACTTCTGTCGTATCAATTATCATTTCAACGATCAACTTCTCCCATAATGATATCTATACTACCTAGTATCGTCATGATATCAGCCAATTTCATTCTTTTAACTAGCTGAGGAATAATTTGCAAATTTATGAAACCCGGTGGACGAATTTTCCATCTCCAGGGAAAAACACTATTATCTCCTATCAGAAAAATTCCTAATTCTCCTTTTGGGGCTTCTACTCTCACATAAAGTTCTTGTTTTAACAATTCAAAGGTGGGAGAAGGTTTTTTACTAATGAATCGGTATTCAAAATCGTTCCATTCAGAATCCTTTGCTCTATCAAAGCGTCGTACTTCTAAATTCTCATAGGGTCCCCCCGGAATTCCTTCCAGAGCCTGTTGAAGAATTTTTATAGATTCCGTCATTTCACTGATTCGTACTAAATAACGAGCTAATGAGTCTCCTTCTTTTTGCCATTGGACTTCCCAATCGAATTCATCGTAACACTCATAATGATCAACTTTACGAAGATCCCATTGGATTCCGGAAGCTCGTAGCATTGGTCCCGATAAACCCCAATTTATTGCTTCCTCTCCACCAATAATGCCCACTCCTTCAACTCGTTCCAAAAAAATAGGATTCCGCGTAATAAGCTTTTGATATTCAACAACTCCTGTTAAAGAATAATCGCAGAAATCCAAACATTTATCTATCCATCCGTGAGGTAGATCAGCAGCTACTCCTCCGATACGGAAATAATTATGCATCATTCGCATACCTGTGGCAGCTTCGAATAGATCATATAGCAATTCTCTCTCTCGGAAAATATAGAAGAAAGGAGTCTGTGCACCGATATCTGCCATAAAAGGCCCAAGCCATAACAAATGAGAAGCTATACGACTTAGCTCCAGCATAATAACTCTGATATAACTGGCTCTTTTAGGTACTTGAATATTTCCCAATTGTTCGGGGGCATTTACCGTTATTGCCTCTGTGAACATAGTAGCTAAATAATCCCAACGTGTTACATACGGCAGATATTGTATAATTGTTCGGTTTTCCGCAATTTTTTCCATTCCTCTGTGTAAATAACCCAATATAGGTTCACAGTCAATAACATCTTCACCATCTAGAGTAACAATGAGTCGAAGAACACCATGCATTGATGGGTGGTGAGGGCCCATATTGACTATCATGAGGTCTTTTTTTGTAGCCGGTACAGTCATATGCTTTCTTCCCCGATTCATTATTCCATGAATTGTTGAAAACGAAACAAAGTTCATCAAAATTCAAGATCTAATAAACCAAAAAATTCAAATGAATCCTCAAATTAACGATTTTTTGGCTCCCGAATATCCAACTGACCAATTAATTCCTTATAACGTACTCTATTTTTTTTTGACAAATAAGCCAGCAGCCGTTGACGTTTTCCCAGAATTTTTCGCAGACCTCTCTGAGATAAATAGTCTTTTCTGTGAAATTCAAAATGTGCAGTAAGTCTCCGTATCTTATTGGTGAAATTGAATACTTGAAATTCAACAGACCCTTTGTTTTTTTCTTT
>NW_027519064.1:0-5000 GCF_043159265.1 Tasmannia lanceolata
CGGTTTCAAAGACAAACGTGCGCAGGGCCAGGGGACCGCGGATGACTGCTCGTGCTGGCCCCGTTGGGCGGCATTGATGGTCGGTTGCAAAGAAAATGCGCGATTGCTCGTGTCGGGGCCCGGCAAGCCAAGGCCAAGCGAGCCATGGCACGTCGGATGATGGCTCCAGCTGGCGCCCCGGCACTTTCTGTGGCATTGATGCTCGGTTTCAAAGACAAACGTGCGCAGGGCCAGGGGACCGCGGATGACTGCTCGTGCTGGCCCCGTTGGGCGGCATTGATGGTCGGTTGCAAAGAAAATGCGCGATTGCTCGTGTCGGGGCCTGGCAAGCCAAGGCCAAGCGAGCCATGGCAACGCGGATGATGGCTCGCTAGTGCTGGCGCCGTGCACAGTGGCCTCGCACACTCGCCCTGCACGCTTCCCTTGCACGCAGCCTTGCACACTAGCCTCGCATGCGAGCCTTGCACCCTAGCCATGCAAACTAGCCTTGCACGGTAGCCATGCACACAAGCCGTGCACATTAGCCATGCGCACAAGCCCCGCACACTAGCCTTGCGCACAACCCTTGCACACAAGCCATGCACTCGAGCAATGCACACAAGCCTTGCACTCAAGCAATGCACACAAGCCCTGGACACTAGCCTTGCACACGGGCCTGGCACACAAGCCTTGGGCACTAGCCTTGCGCACTAGCGTTCCACATGAGCCTTGCACACTAGCCTTGGACACTAGCCTTGCACACAGGCCTTGCACACTAGGCATGCTTGGGCGAGCTGATCCCGCATCAAGTCGACGGGTCTAGGCATTCTTGGGCGCAGATCCCGCATCGTCTCGTCGCGTCTGGGCGCAAACACGTCGCGTCTCGTTGCGTCTTCAGAAGTCGTCGCTAACAGCACCTTTGGTTGCCACTGGTGGTTAGGCTGGTTGGTTGCGCAAACCCTATAGGAGGGTGGCATGCTGGTGGGCGTTTTTGCCCGGATAGGCACTAGAATGTGCAGATTTTGGGCGTTTTTGCCTGGATAGGCTAAGGAATGGGCATGCTTTGGGCGTTTTTGCCCGGATAGGCACCGGAATGCTTGGCCTTGGCTTGTCCTAGCAAGGCATTGCTGGGTTGGGCTCCCTTGGCCTTTTGGGCGCCTTGGACGATGTCTTGCGAAGACCATGGGCACAAGGCCATGGCATATGGTGAGGAAAGGACCACGGTTGCCAAGGTTAGGCACCGGAATGCTTGGCCTTGGCTTGCCAAAGCAGGGCATTGCTGGGTTGGGCTCCCTTGGCCTTCCGGGCGCCTTGGACACTGTCTTGGGAAGACCATGGGCACAAGGCCATGGCATATGGTGGGGAATGGACCACGGTTGCCAAGGCTAGGCATATAGAGAGGAATTGCATTTTTGCCCGGATAGGCACCGGAATGCTTGGCCTTGGCTTGCCATAGCAGGGCATTGCTGGGTTGGGCTCCCTTGGCCTTCCGGGGGCCTTGGACGCTGTCTTGGGAAGACCATGGGCACAAGGCCATGGCATATAGTGAGGAATGGACCACGGTTGGCAAGGCTAGGCATATAGAGAGGAATGGACCACGGTTGCCAAGGTTGCGCAAGTTTTGGGCATTTTTTGCCCGGATATGCCCAAGTATGCCCCGATAGGCCCGTTACGCCCCGGTATGAACGCGTATGCCCGGATAGACTCGGTATGCCTTGGGATACATGCGTATGCCCCGATAGGCTTGGTACGCCCCGATATGCGCACGTGTGCCCCAGTAGGGCTCGGTATGCCCCGGTATGTACGCGTGTGCCCCGATAGGCCCGGTATGCCCCGATATGCACACGTGTGCCCCAATAGGGGTCGGTATGCCCCGGTAGGTACGCGTGTGCCCCGTAATGCACGTTTCGCAGATCTCCCCGCATGTCCCGCCCCTATATGTAATACTTACTTACTTACTTACTTTCTTTCTTGCTTGCTTGCTTGCTTGCAATGGTTGGGAGTGCCCGGCATGCCCCGCTGCAGAGACCAAGGGCGCAATGACTTGGCACCGCGGATGCCGGGACTCCGGCACTTCCCGTGGCACTGATGGTTGGTTCCAAAGACAAAAGGCCGTGCAAGGCCACCGCACCGCGGATGATTTTGCTCGTGCTGGCGCCGTTGTGTGGCCAAAGAACATGCGCGAATGCTCGTGTCGGAAGGGTTGGTGTCCTGGCCCCGCGGGTGTCACGAATGCTCGGTTGCGAAGACCATGGGACCAGAGCCATGGCACGTCGGATGATGGCTCCAGCTGGCGCCCCGGCACTTTCTGTGGCATTGATGCTCGGTTTCAAAGACAAACGTGCGCAGGGCCAGGGGACCGCGGATGACTGCTCGTGCTGGCCCCGTTGGGCGGCATTGATGGTCGGTTGCAAAGAAAATGCGCGATTGCTTGTGTCGGGGCCCGGCAAGCCAAGGCCAAGCGAGCCATGGCACGTCGGATGATGGCTCCAGCTGGCGCCCCGGCACTTTCTGTGGCATTGATGCTCGGTTTCAAAGACAAACGTGCGCAGGGCCAGGGGACCGCGGATGACTGCTCGTGCTGGCCCCGTTGGGCGGCATTGATGGTCGGTTGCAAAGAAAATGCGCGATTGCTCGTGTCGGGGCCTGGCAAGCCAAGGCCAAGCGAGCCATGGCAACGCGGATGATGGCTCGCTAGTGCTGGCGCCGTGCACAGTGGCCTCGCACACTCGCCCTGCACGCTTCCCTTGCACGCAGCCTTGCACACTAGCCTCGCATGCGAGCCTTGCACCCTAGCCATGCAAACTAGCCTTGCACGGTAGCCATGCACACAAGCCGTGCACATTAGCCATGCGCACAAGCCCCGCACACTAGCCTTGCGCACAACCCTTGCACACAAGCCATGCACTCGAGCAATGCACACAAGCCTTGCACTCAAGCAATGCACACAAGCCCTGGACACTAGCCTTGCACACGGGCCTGGCACACAAGCCTTGGGCACTAGCCTTGCGCACTAGCGTTCCACATGAGCCTTGCACACTAGCCTTGGACACTAGCCTTGCACACAGGCCTTGCACACTAGGCATGCTTGGGCGAGCTGATCCCGCATCAAGTCGACGGGTCTAGGCATTCTTGGGCGCAGATCCCGCATCGTCTCGTCGCGTCTGGGCGCAAACACGTCGCGTCTCGTTGCGTCTTCAGAAGTCGTCGCTAACAGCACCTTTGGTTGCCACTGGTGGTTAGGCTGGTTGGTTGCGCAAACCCTATAGGAGGGTGGCATGCTGGTGGGCGTTTTTGCCCGGATAGGCACTAGAATGTGCAGATTTTGGGCGTTTTTGCCTGGATAGGCTAAGGAATGGGCATGCTTTGGGCGTTTTTGCCCGGATAGGCACCGGAATGCTTGGCCTTGGCTTGTCCTAGCAAGGCATTGCTGGGTTGGGCTCCCTTGGCCTTTTGGGCGCCTTGGACGATGTCTTGCGAAGACCATGGGCACAAGGCCATGGCATATGGTGAGGAAAGGACCACGGTTGCCAAGGTTAGGCACCGGAATGCTTGGCCTTGGCTTGCCAAAGCAGGGCATTGCTGGGTTGGGCTCCCTTGGCCTTCCGGGCGCCTTGGACACTGTCTTGGGAAGACCATGGGCACAAGGCCATGGCATATGGTGGGGAATGGACCACGGTTGCCAAGGCTAGGCATATAGAGAGGAATTGCATTTTTGCCCGGATAGGCACCGGAATGCTTGGCCTTGGCTTGCCATAGCAGGGCATTGCTGGGTTGGGCTCCCTTGGCCTTCCGGGGGCCTTGGACGCTGTCTTGGGAAGACCATGGGCACAAGGCCATGGCATATAGTGAGGAATGGACCACGGTTGGCAAGGCTAGGCATATAGAGAGGAATGGACCACGGTTGCCAAGGTTGCGCAAGTTTTGGGCATTTTTTGCCCGGATATGCCCAAGTATGCCCCGATAGGCCCGTTACGCCCCGGTATGAACGCGTATGCCCGGATAGACTCGGTATGCCTTGGGATACATGCGTATGCCCCGATAGGCTTGGTACGCCCCGATATGCGCACGTGTGCCCCAGTAGGGCTCGGTATGCCCCGGTATGTACGCGTGTGCCCCGATAGGCCCGGTATGCCCCGATATGCACACGTGTGCCCCAATAGGGGTCGGTATGCCCCGGTAGGTACGCGTGTGCCCCGTAATGCACGTTTCGCAGATCTCCCCGCATGTCCCGCCCCTATATGTAATACTTACTTACTTACTTACTTTCTTTCTTGCTTGCTTGCTTGCTTGCAATGGTTGGGAGTGCCCGGCATGCCCCGCTGCAGAGACCAAGGGCGCAATGACTTGGCACCGCGGATGCCGGGACTCCGGCACTTCCCGTGGCACTGATGGTTGGTTCCAAAGACAAAAGGCCGTGCAAGGCCACCGCACCGCGGATGATTTTGCTCGTGCTGGCGCCGTTGTGTGGCCAAAGAACATGCGCGAATGCTCGTGTCGGAAGGGTTGGTGTCCTGGCCCCGCGGGTGTCACGAATGCTCGGTTGCGAAGACCATGGGACCAGAGCCATGGCACGTCGGATGATGGCTCCAGCTGGCGCCCCGGCACTTTCTGTGGCATTGATGCTCGGTTTCAAAGACAAACGTGCGCAGGGCCAGGGGACCGCGGATGACTGCTCGTGCTGGCCCCGTTGGGCGGCATTGATGGTCGGTTGCAAAGAAAATGCGCGATTGCTCGTGTCGGGGCCTGGCAAGCCAAGGCCAAGCGAGCCATGGCAACGCGGATGATGGCTCCAGCTGGCGCCCCGGCACTTTCTGTGGCATTGATGCTCGGTTTCGAAGACAAACGTGCGCAGGGCCAGGGGACCGCGGAGGACTGCTCGTGCTGGCCCCGTTGGGCGGCATTGATGGTGTGTTGCAGAGAGCATGTGCGATTGCAAGTGTCGGCCGGGTTTGGGTTCCCTTGGGCTTTCGGGTGCCTTGGACGCTGTCTTGCGAAGACCATGGGCACAAGGCCCCGTC
>NW_027519064.1:15000-20000 GCF_043159265.1 Tasmannia lanceolata
AATGGACCACGGTTGCCAAGGTTGCGCAAGTTTTGGGCATTTTTTGCCCGGATATGCCCAAGTATGCCCCGATAGGCCCGTTACGCCCCGGTATGAACGCGTATGCCCGGATAGACTCGGTATGCCTTGGGATACATGCGTATGCCCCGATAGGCTTGGTACGCCCCGATATGCGCACGTGTGCCCCAGTAGGGCTCGGTATGCCCCGGTATGTACGCGTGTGCCCCGATAGGCCCGGTATGCCCCGATATGCACACGTGTGCCCCAATAGGGGTCGGTATGCCCCGGTAGGTACGCGTGTGCCCCGTAATGCACGTTTCGCAGATCTCCCCGCATGTCCCGCCCCTATATGTAATACTTACTTACTTACTTACTTTCTTTCTTGCTTGCTTGCTTGCTTGCAATGGTTGGGAGTGCCCGGCATGCCCCGCTGCAGAGACCAAGGGCGCAATGACTTGGCACCGCGGATGCCGGGACTCCGGCACTTCCCGTGGCACTGATGGTTGGTTCCAAAGACAAAAGGCCGTGCAAGGCCACCGCACCGCGGATGATTTTGCTCGTGCTGGCGCCGTTGTGTGGCCAAAGAACATGCGCGAATGCTCGTGTCGGAAGGGTTGGTGTCCTGGCCCCGCGGGTGTCACGAATGCTCGGTTGCGAAGACCATGGGACCAGAGCCATGGCACGTCGGATGATGGCTCCAGCTGGCGCCCCGGCACTTTCTGTGGCATTGATGCTCGGTTTCAAAGACAAACGTGCGCAGGGCCAGGGGACCGCGGATGACTGCTCGTGCTGGCCCCGTTGGGCGGCATTGATGGTCGGTTGCAAAGAAAATGCGCGATTGCTCGTGTCGGGGCCCGGCAAGCCAAGGCCAAGCGAGCCATGGCACGTCGGATGATGGCTCCAGCTGGCGCCCCGGCACTTTCTGTGGCATTGATGCTCGGTTTCAAAGACAAACGTGCGCAGGGCCAGGGGACCGCGGATGACTGCTCGTGCTGGCCCCGTTGGGCGGCATTGATGGTCGGTTGCAAAGAAAATGCGCGATTGCTCGTGTCGGGGCCTGGCAAGCCAAGGCCAAGCGAGCCATGGCAACGCGGATGATGGCTCGCTAGTGCTGGCGCCGTGCACAGTGGCCTCGCACACTCGCCCTGCACGCTTCCCTTGCACGCAGCCTTGCACACTAGCCTCGCATGCGAGCCTTGCACCCTAGCCATGCAAACTAGCCTTGCACGGTAGCCATGCACACAAGCCGTGCACATTAGCCATGCGCACAAGCCCCGCACACTAGCCTTGCGCACAACCCTTGCACACAAGCCATGCACTCGAGCAATGCACACAAGCCTTGCACTCAAGCAATGCACACAAGCCCTGGACACTAGCCTTGCACACGGGCCTGGCACACAAGCCTTGGGCACTAGCCTTGCGCACTAGCGTTCCACATGAGCCTTGCACACTAGCCTTGGACACTAGCCTTGCACACAGGCCTTGCACACTAGGCATGCTTGGGCGAGCTGATCCCGCATCAAGTCGACGGGTCTAGGCATTCTTGGGCGCAGATCCCGCATCGTCTCGTCGCGTCTGGGCGCAAACACGTCGCGTCTCGTTGCGTCTTCAGAAGTCGTCGCTAACAGCACCTTTGGTTGCCACTGGTGGTTAGGCTGGTTGGTTGCGCAAACCCTATAGGAGGGTGGCATGCTGGTGGGCGTTTTTGCCCGGATAGGCACTAGAATGTGCAGATTTTGGGCGTTTTTGCCTGGATAGGCTAAGGAATGGGCATGCTTTGGGCGTTTTTGCCCGGATAGGCACCGGAATGCTTGGCCTTGGCTTGTCCTAGCAAGGCATTGCTGGGTTGGGCTCCCTTGGCCTTTTGGGCGCCTTGGACGATGTCTTGCGAAGACCATGGGCACAAGGCCATGGCATATGGTGAGGAAAGGACCACGGTTGCCAAGGTTAGGCACCGGAATGCTTGGCCTTGGCTTGCCAAAGCAGGGCATTGCTGGGTTGGGCTCCCTTGGCCTTCCGGGCGCCTTGGACACTGTCTTGGGAAGACCATGGGCACAAGGCCATGGCATATGGTGGGGAATGGACCACGGTTGCCAAGGCTAGGCATATAGAGAGGAATTGCATTTTTGCCCGGATAGGCACCGGAATGCTTGGCCTTGGCTTGCCATAGCAGGGCATTGCTGGGTTGGGCTCCCTTGGCCTTCCGGGGGCCTTGGACGCTGTCTTGGGAAGACCATGGGCACAAGGCCATGGCATATAGTGAGGAATGGACCACGGTTGGCAAGGCTAGGCATATAGAGAGGAATGGACCACGGTTGCCAAGGTTGCGCAAGTTTTGGGCATTTTTTGCCCGGATATGCCCAAGTATGCCCCGATAGGCCCGTTACGCCCCGGTATGAACGCGTATGCCCGGATAGACTCGGTATGCCTTGGGATACATGCGTATGCCCCGATAGGCTTGGTACGCCCCGATATGCGCACGTGTGCCCCAGTAGGGCTCGGTATGCCCCGGTATGTACGCGTGTGCCCCGATAGGCCCGGTATGCCCCGATATGCACACGTGTGCCCCAATAGGGGTCGGTATGCCCCGGTAGGTACGCGTGTGCCCCGTAATGCACGTTTCGCAGATCTCCCCGCATGTCCCGCCCCTATATGTAATACTTACTTACTTACTTACTTTCTTTCTTGCTTGCTTGCTTGCTTGCAATGGTTGGGAGTGCCCGGCATGCCCCGCTGCAGAGACCAAGGGCGCAATGACTTGGCACCGCGGATGCCGGGACTCCGGCACTTCCCGTGGCACTGATGGTTGGTTCCAAAGACAAAAGGCCGTGCAAGGCCACCGCACCGCGGATGATTTTGCTCGTGCTGGCGCCGTTGTGTGGCCAAAGAACATGCGCGAATGCTCGTGTCGGAAGGGTTGGTGTCCTGGCCCCGCGGGTGTCACGAATGCTCGGTTGCGAAGACCATGGGACCAGAGCCATGGCACGTCGGATGATGGCTCCAGCTGGCGCCCCGGCACTTTCTGTGGCATTGATGCTCGGTTTCAAAGACAAACGTGCGCAGGGCCAGGGGACCGCGGATGACTGCTCGTGCTGGCCCCGTTGGGCGGCATTGATGGTCGGTTGCAAAGAAAATGCGCGATTGCTTGTGTCGGGGCCCGGCAAGCCAAGGCCAAGCGAGCCATGGCACGTCGGATGATGGCTCCAGCTGGCGCCCCGGCACTTTCTGTGGCATTGATGCTCGGTTTCAAAGACAAACGTGCGCAGGGCCAGGGGACCGCGGATGACTGCTCGTGCTGGCCCCGTTGGGCGGCATTGATGGTCGGTTGCAAAGAAAATGCGCGATTGCTCGTGTCGGGGCCTGGCAAGCCAAGGCCAAGCGAGCCATGGCAACGCGGATGATGGCTCGCTAGTGCTGGCGCCGTGCACAGTGGCCTCGCACACTCGCCCTGCACGCTTCCCTTGCACGCAGCCTTGCACACTAGCCTCGCATGCGAGCCTTGCACCCTAGCCATGCAAACTAGCCTTGCACGGTAGCCATGCACACAAGCCGTGCACATTAGCCATGCGCACAAGCCCCGCACACTAGCCTTGCGCACAACCCTTGCACACAAGCCATGCACTCGAGCAATGCACACAAGCCTTGCACTCAAGCAATGCACACAAGCCCTGGACACTAGCCTTGCACACGGGCCTGGCACACAAGCCTTGGGCACTAGCCTTGCGCACTAGCGTTCCACATGAGCCTTGCACACTAGCCTTGGACACTAGCCTTGCACACAGGCCTTGCACACTAGGCATGCTTGGGCGAGCTGATCCCGCATCAAGTCGACGGGTCTAGGCATTCTTGGGCGCAGATCCCGCATCGTCTCGTCGCGTCTGGGCGCAAACACGTCGCGTCTCGTTGCGTCTTCAGAAGTCGTCGCTAACAGCACCTTTGGTTGCCACTGGTGGTTAGGCTGGTTGGTTGCGCAAACCCTATAGGAGGGTGGCATGCTGGTGGGCGTTTTTGCCCGGATAGGCACTAGAATGTGCAGATTTTGGGCGTTTTTGCCTGGATAGGCTAAGGAATGGGCATGCTTTGGGCGTTTTTGCCCGGATAGGCACCGGAATGCTTGGCCTTGGCTTGTCCTAGCAAGGCATTGCTGGGTTGGGCTCCCTTGGCCTTTTGGGCGCCTTGGACGATGTCTTGCGAAGACCATGGGCACAAGGCCATGGCATATGGTGAGGAAAGGACCACGGTTGCCAAGGTTAGGCACCGGAATGCTTGGCCTTGGCTTGCCAAAGCAGGGCATTGCTGGGTTGGGCTCCCTTGGCCTTCCGGGCGCCTTGGACACTGTCTTGGGAAGACCATGGGCACAAGGCCATGGCATATGGTGGGGAATGGACCACGGTTGCCAAGGCTAGGCATATAGAGAGGAATTGCATTTTTGCCCGGATAGGCACCGGAATGCTTGGCCTTGGCTTGCCATAGCAGGGCATTGCTGGGTTGGGCTCCCTTGGCCTTCCGGGGGCCTTGGACGCTGTCTTGGGAAGACCATGGGCACAAGGCCATGGCATATAGTGAGGAATGGACCACGGTTGGCAAGGCTAGGCATATAGAGAGGAATGGACCACGGTTGCCAAGGTTGCGCAAGTTTTGGGCATTTTTTGCCCGGATATGCCCAAGTATGCCCCGATAGGCCCGTTACGCCCCGGTATGAACGCGTATGCCCGGATAGACTCGGTATGCCTTGGGATACATGCGTATGCCCCGATAGGCTTGGTACGCCCCGATATGCGCACGTGTGCCCCAGTAGGGCTCGGTATGCCCCGGTATGTACGCGTGTGCCCCGATAGGCCCGGTATGCCCCGATATGCACACGTGTGCCCCAATAGGGGTCGGTATGCCCCGGTAGGTACGCGTGTGCCCCGTAATGCACGTTTCGCAGATCTCCCCGCATGTCCCGCCCCTATATGTAATACTTACTTACTTACTTACTTTCTTTCTTGCTTGCTTGC
>NW_027519064.1:30000-42500 GCF_043159265.1 Tasmannia lanceolata
TGGGCGTTTTTGCCCGGATAGGCACCGGAATGCTTGGCCTTGGCTTGTCCTAGCAAGGCATTGCTGGGTTGGGCTCCCTTGGCCTTTTGGGCGCCTTGGACGATGTCTTGCGAAGACCATGGGCACAAGGCCATGGCATATGGTGAGGAAAGGACCACGGTTGCCAAGGTTAGGCACCGGAATGCTTGGCCTTGGCTTGCCCTAGCAGGGCATTGCTGGGTTGGGCTCCCTTGGCCTTTTGGGCGCCTTGGACGATGTCTTGCGAAGACCATGGGCACAAGGCCATGGCATATGGTGAGGAAAGGACCACGGTTGCCAAGGTTAGGCACCGGAATGCTTGGCCTTGGCTTGCCAAAGCAGGGCATTGCTGGGTTGGGCTCCCTTGGCCTTCCGGGCGCCTTGGACACTGTCTTGGGAAGACCATGGGCACAAGGCCATGGCATATGGTGGGGAATGGACCACGGTTGCCAAGGCTAGGCATATAGAGAGGAATCGCATTTTTGCCCGGATAGGCACCGGAATGCTTGGCCTTGGCTTGCCATAGCAGGGCATTGCTGGGTTGGGCTCCCTTGGCCTTCCGGGGGCCTTGGACGCTGTCTTGGGAAGACCATGGGCACAAGGCCATGGCATATAGTGAGGAATGGACCACGGTTGGCAAGGCTAGGCATATAGAGAGGAATGGACCACGGTTGCCAAGGTTGCGCAAGTTTTGGGCATTTTTTGCCCGGATATGCCCAAGTATGCCCCGATAGGCCCGTTACGCCCCGGTATGAACGCGTATGCCCGGATAGACTCGGTATGCCTTGGGATACATGCGTATGCCCCGATAGGCTTGGTACGCCCCGATATGCGCACGTGTGCCCCAGTAGGGCTCGGTATGCCCCGGTATGTACGCGTGTGCCCCGATAGGCCCGGTATGCCCCGATATGCACACGTGTGCCCCAATAGGGGTCGGTATGCCCCGGTAGGTACGCGTGTGCCCCGTAATGCACGTTTCGCAGATCTCCCCGCATGTCCCGCCCCTATATGTAATACTTACTTACTTACTTACTTTCTTTCTTGCTTGCTTGCTTGCTTGCAATGGTTGGGAGTGCCCGGCATGCCCCGCTGCAGAGACCAAGGGCGCAATGACTTGGCACCGCGGATGCCGGGACTCCGGCACTTCCCGTGGCACTGATGGTTGGTTCCAAAGACAAAAGGCCGTGCAAGGCCACCGCACCGCGGATGATTTTGCTCGTGCTGGCGCCGTTGTGTGGCCAAAGAACATGCGCGAATGCTCGTGTCGGAAGGGTTGGTGTCCTGGCCCCGCGGGTGTCACGAATGCTCGGTTGCGAAGACCATGGGACCAGAGCCATGGCACGTCGGATGATGGCTCCAGCTGGCGCCCCGGCACTTTCTGTGGCATTGATGCTCGGTTTCAAAGACAAACGTGCGCAGGGCCAGGGGACCGCGGATGACTGCTCGTGCTGGCCCCGTTGGGCAGCATTGATGGTCGGTTGCAAAAAAAATGCGCGATTGCTCGTGTCGGGGCCCGGCAAGCCAAGGCCAAGCGAGCCATGGCACGTCGGATGATGGCTCCAGCTGGCGCCCCGGCACTTTCTGTGGCATTGATGCTCGGTTTCAAAGACAAACGTGCGCAGGGCCAGGGGACCGCGGATGACTGCTCGTGCTGGCCCCGTTGGGCGGCATTGATGGTCGGTTGCAAAGAAAATGCGCGATTGCTCGTGTCGGGGCCTGGCAAGCCAAGGCCAAGCGAGCCATGGCAACGCGGATGATGGCTCGCTAGTGCTGGCGCCGTGCACAGTGGCCTCGCACACTCGCCCTGCACGCTTCCCTTGCACGCAGCCTTGCACACTAGCCTCGCATGCGAGCCTTGCACCCTAGCCATGCAAACTAGCCTTGCACGGTAGCCATGCACACAAGCCGTGCACATTAGCCATGCGCACAAGCCCCGCACACTAGCCTTGCGCACAACCCTTGCACACAAGCCATGCACTCGAGCAATGCACACAAGCCTTGCACTCAAGCAATGCACACAAGCCCTGGACACTAGCCTTGCACACGGGCCTGGCACACAAGCCTTGGGCACTAGCCTTGCGCACTAGCGTTCCACATGAGCCTTGCACACTAGCCTTGGACACTAGCCTTGCACACAGGCCTTGCACACTAGGCATGCTTGGGCGAGCTGATCCCGCATCAAGTCGACGGGTCTAGGCATTCTTGGGCGCAGATCCCGCATCGTCTCGTCGCGTCTGGGCGCAAACACGTCGCGTCTCGTTGCGTCTTCAGAAGTCGTCGCTAACAGCACCTTTGGTTGCCACTGGTGGTTAGGCTGGTTGGTTGCGCAAACCCTATAGGAGGGTGGCATGCTGGTGGGCGTTTTTGCCCGGATAGGCACTAGAATGTGCAGATTTTGGGCGTTTTTGCCTGGATAGGCTAAGGAATGGGCATGCTTTGGGCGTTTTTGCCCGGATAGGCACCGGAATGCTTGGCCTTGGCTTGTCCTAGCAAGGCATTGCTGGGTTGGGCTCCCTTGGCCTTTTGGGCGCCTTGGACGATGTCTTGCGAAGACCATGGGCACAAGGCCATGGCATATGGTGAGGAAAGGACCACGGTTGCCAAGGTTAGGCACCGGAATGCTTGGCCTTGGCTTGCCAAAGCAGGGCATTGCTGGGTTGGGCTCCCTTGGCCTTCCGGGCGCCTTGGACACTGTCTTGGGAAGACCATGGGCACAAGGCCATGGCATATGGTGGGGAATGGACCACGGTTGCCAAGGCTAGGCATATAGAGAGGAATTGCATTTTTGCCCGGATAGGCACCGGAATGCTTGGCCTTGGCTTGCCATAGCAGGGCATTGCTGGGTTGGGCTCCCTTGGCCTTCCGGGGGCCTTGGACGCTGTCTTGGGAAGACCATGGGCACAAGGCCATGGCATATAGTGAGGAATGGACCACGGTTGGCAAGGCTAGGCATATAGAGAGGAATGGACCACGGTTGCCAAGGTTGCGCAAGTTTTGGGCATTTTTTGCCCGGATATGCCCAAGTATGCCCCGATAGGCCCGTTACGCCCCGGTATGAACGCGTATGCCCGGATAGACTCGGTATGCCTTGGGATACATGCGTATGCCCCGATAGGCTTGGTACGCCCCGATATGCGCACGTGTGCCCCAGTAGGGCTCGGTATGCCCCGGTATGTACGCGTGTGCCCCGATAGGCCCGGTATGCCCCGATATGCACACGTGTGCCCCAATAGGGGTCGGTATGCCCCGGTAGGTACGCGTGTGCCCCGTAATGCACGTTTCGCAGATCTCCCCGCATGTCCCGCCCCTATATGTAATACTTACTTACTTACTTACTTTCTTTCTTGCTTGCTTGCTTGCTTGCAATGGTTGGGAGTGCCCGGCATGCCCCGCTGCAGAGACCAAGGGCGCAATGACTTGGCACCGCGGATGCCGGGACTCCGGCACTTCCCGTGGCACTGATGGTTGGTTCCAAAGACAAAAGGCCGTGCAAGGCCACCGCACCGCGGATGATTTTGCTCGTGCTGGCGCCGTTGTGTGGCCAAAGAACATGCGCGAATGCTCGTGTCGGAAGGGTTGGTGTCCTGGCCCCGCGGGTGTCACGAATGCTCGGTTGCGAAGACCATGGGACCAGAGCCATGGCACGTCGGATGATGGCTCCAGCTGGCGCCCCGGCACTTTCTGTGGCATTGATGCTCGGTTTCAAAGACAAACGTGCGCAGGGCCAGGGGACCGCGGATGACTGCTCGTGCTGGCCCCGTTGGGCGGCATTGATGGTCGGTTGCAAAGAAAATGCGCGATTGCTCGTGTCGGGGCCCGGCAAGCCAAGGCCAAGCGAGCCATGGCACGTCGGATGATGGCTCCAGCTGGCGCCCCGGCACTTTCTGTGGCATTGATGCTCGGTTTCCAAGACAAACGTGCGCAGGGCCAGGGGACCGCGGATGACTGCTCGTGCTGGCCCCGTTGGGCGGCATTGATGGTCGGTTGCAAAGAAAATGCGCGATTGCTCGTGTCGGGGCCTGGCAAGCCAAGGCCAAGCGAGCCATGGCAACGCGGATGATGGCTCGCTAGTGCTGGCGCCGTGCACAGTGGCCTCGCACACTCGCCCTGCACGCTTCCCTTGCACGCAGCCTTGCACACTAGCCTCGCATGCGAGCCTTGCACCCTAGCCATGCAAACTAGCCTTGCACGGTAGCCATGCACACAAGCCGTGCACATTAGCCATGCGCACAAGCCCCGCACACTAGCCTTGCGCACAACCCTTGCACACAAGCCATGCACTCGAGCAATGCACACAAGCCTTGCACTCAAGCAATGCACACAAGCCCTGGACACTAGCCTTGCACACGGGCCTGGCACACAAGCCTTGGGCACTAGCCTTGCGCACTAGCGTTCCACATGAGCCTTGCACACTAGCCTTGGACACTAGCCTTGCACACAGGCCTTGCACACTAGGCATGCTTGGGCGAGCTGATCCCGCATCAAGTCGACGGGTCTAGGCATTCTTGGGCGCAGATCCCGCATCGTCTCGTCGCGTCTGGGCGCAAACACGTCGCGTCTCGTTGCGTCTTCAGAAGTCGTCGCTAACAGCACCTTTGGTTGCCACTGGTGGTTAGGCTGGTTGGTTGCGCAAACCCTATAGGAGGGTGGCATGCTGGTGGGCGTTTTTGCCCGGATAGGCACTAGAATGTGCAGATTTTGGGCGTTTTTGCCTGGATAGGCTAAGGAATGGGCATGCTTTGGGCGTTTTTGCCCGGATAGGCACCGGAATGCTTGGCCTTGGCTTGTCCTAGCAAGGCATTGCTGGGTTGGGCTCCCTTGGCCTTTTGGGCGCCTTGGACGATGTCTTGCGAAGACCATGGGCACAAGGCCATGGCATATGGTGAGGAAAGGACCACGGTTGCCAAGGTTAGGCACCGGAATGCTTGGCCTTGGCTTGCCAAAGCAGGGCATTGCTGGGTTGGGCTCCCTTGGCCTTCCGGGCGCCTTGGACACTGTCTTGGGAAGACCATGGGCACAAGGCCATGGCATATGGTGGGGAATGGACCACGGTTGCCAAGGCTAGGCATATAGAGAGGAATTGCATTTTTGCCCGGATAGGCACCGGAATGCTTGGCCTTGGCTTGCCATAGCAGGGCATTGCTGGGTTGGGCTCCCTTGGCCTTCCGGGGGCCTTGGACGCTGTCTTGGGAAGACCATGGGCACAAGGCCATGGCATATAGTGAGGAATGGACCACGGTTGGCAAGGCTAGGCATATAGAGAGGAATGGACCACGGTTGCCAAGGTTGCGCAAGTTTTGGGCATTTTTTGCCCGGATATGCCCAAGTATGCCCCGATAGGCCCGTTACGCCCCGGTATGAACGCGTATGCCCGGATAGACTCGGTATGCCTTGGGATACATGCGTATGCCCCGATAGGCTTGGTACGCCCCGATATGCGCACGTGTGCCCCAGTAGGGCTCGGTATGCCCCGGTATGTACGCGTGTGCCCCGATAGGCCCGGTATGCCCCGATATGCACACGTGTGCCCCAATAGGGGTCGGTATGCCCCGGTAGGTACGCGTGTGCCCCGTAATGCACGTTTCGCAGATCTCCCCGCATGTCCCGCCCCTATATGTAATACTTACTTACTTACTTACTTTCTTTCTTGCTTGCTTGCTTGCTTGCAATGGTTGGGAGTGCCCGGCATGCCCCGCTGCAGAGACCAAGGGCGCAATGACTTGGCACCGCGGATGCCGGGACTCCGGCACTTCCCGTGGCACTGATGGTTGGTTCCAAAGACAAAAGGCCGTGCAAGGCCACCGCACCGCGGATGATTTTGCTCGTGCTGGCGCCGTTGTGTGGCCAAAGAACATGCGCGAATGCTCGTGTCGGAAGGGTTGGTGTCCTGGCCCCGCGGGTGTCACGAATGCTCGGTTGCGAAGACCATGGGACCAGAGCCATGGCACGTCGGATGATGGCTCCAGCTGGCGCCCCGGCACTTTCTGTGGCATTGATGCTCGGTTTCAAAGACAAACGTGCGCAGGGCCAGGGGACCGCGGATGACTGCTCGTGCTGGCCCCGTTGGGCGGCATTGATGGTCGGTTGCAAAGAAAATGCGCGATTGCTCGTGTCGGGGCCCGGCAAGCCAAGGCCAAGCGAGCCATGGCACGTCGGATGATGGCTCCAGCTGGCGCCCCGGCACTTTCTGTGGCATTGATGCTCGGTTTCCAAGACAAACGTGCGCAGGGCCAGGGGACCGCGGATGACTGCTCGTGCTGGCCCCGTTGGGCGGCATTGATGGTCGGTTGCAAAGAAAATGCGCGATTGCTCGTGTCGGGGCCTGGCAAGCCAAGGCCAAGCGAGCCATGGCAACGCGGATGATGGCTCGCTAGTGCTGGCGCCGTGCACAGTGGCCTCGCACACTCGCCCTGCACGCTTCCCTTGCACGCAGCCTTGCACACTAGCCTCGCATGCGAGCCTTGCACCCTAGCCATGCAAACTAGCCTTGCACGGTAGCCATGCACACAAGCCGTGCACATTAGCCATGCGCACAAGCCCCGCACACTAGCCTTGCGCACAACCCTTGCACACAAGCCATGCACTCGAGCAATGCACACAAGCCTTGCACTCAAGCAATGCACACAAGCCCTGGACACTAGCCTTGCACACGGGCCTGGCACACAAGCCTTGGGCACTAGCCTTGCGCACTAGCGTTCCACATGAGCCTTGCACACTAGCCTTGGACACTAGCCTTGCACACAGGCCTTGCACACTAGGCATGCTTGGGCGAGCTGATCCCGCATCAAGTCGACGGGTCTAGGCATTCTTGGGCGCAGATCCCGCATCGTCTCGTCGCGTCTGGGCGCAAACACGTCGCGTCTCGTTGCGTCTTCAGAAGTCGTCGCTAACAGCACCTTTGGTTGCCACTGGTGGTTAGGCTGGTTGGTTGCGCAAACCCTATAGGAGGGTGGCATGCTGGTGGGCGTTTTTGCCCGGATAGGCACTAGAATGTGCAGATTTTGGGCGTTTTTGCCTGGATAGGCTAAGGAATGGGCATGCTTTGGGCGTTTTTGCCCGGATAGGCACCGGAATGCTTGGCCTTGGCTTGTCCTAGCAAGGCATTGCTGGGTTGGGCTCCCTTGGCCTTTTGGGCGCCTTGGACGATGTCTTGCGAAGACCATGGGCACAAGGCCATGGCATATGGTGAGGAAAGGACCACGGTTGCCAAGGTTAGGCACCGGAATGCTTGGCCTTGGCTTGCCAAAGCAGGGCATTGCTGGGTTGGGCTCCCTTGGCCTTCCGGGCGCCTTGGACACTGTCTTGGGAAGACCATGGGCACAAGGCCATGGCATATGGTGGGGAATGGACCACGGTTGCCAAGGCTAGGCATATAGAGAGGAATTGCATTTTTGCCCGGATAGGCACCGGAATGCTTGGCCTTGGCTTGCCATAGCAGGGCATTGCTGGGTTGGGCTCCCTTGGCCTTCCGGGGGCCTTGGACGCTGTCTTGGGAAGACCATGGGCACAAGGCCATGGCATATAGTGAGGAATGGACCACGGTTGGCAAGGCTAGGCATATAGAGAGGAATGGACCACGGTTGCCAAGGTTGCGCAAGTTTTGGGCATTTTTTGCCCGGATATGCCCAAGTATGCCCCGATAGGCCCGTTACGCCCCGGTATGAACGCGTATGCCCGGATAGACTCGGTATGCCTTGGGATACATGCGTATGCCCCGATAGGCTTGGTACGCCCCGATATGCGCACGTGTGCCCCAGTAGGGCTCGGTATGCCCCGGTATGTACGCGTGTGCCCCGATAGGCCCGGTATGCCCCGATATGCACACGTGTGCCCCAATAGGGGTCGGTATGCCCCGGTAGGTACGCGTGTGCCCCGTAATGCACGTTTCGCAGATCTCCCCGCATGTCCCGCCCCTATATGTAATACTTACTTACTTACTTTCTTTCTTTCTTGCTTGCTTGCTTGCTTGCAATGGTTGGGAGTGCCCGGCATGCCCCGCTGCAGAGACCAAGGGCGCAATGACTTGGCACCGCGGATGCCGGGACTCCGGCACTTCCCGTGGCACTGATGGTTGGTTCCAAAGACAAAAGGCCGTGCAAGGCCACCACACCGCGGATGATTTTGCTCGTGCTGGCGCCGTTGTGTGGCCAAAGAACATGCGCGAATGCTCGTGTCGGAAGGGTTGGTGTCCTGGCCCCGCGGGTGTCACGAATGCTCGGTTGCGAAGACCATGGGACCAGAGCCATGGCACGTCGGATGATGGCTCCAGCTGGCGCCCCGGCACTTTCTGTGGCATTGATGCTCGGTTTCAAAGACAAACGTGCGCAGGGCCAGGGGACCGCGGATGACTGCTCGTGCTGGCCCCGTTGGGCGGCATTGATGGTCGGTTGCAAAGAAAATGCGCGATTGCTCGTGTCGGGGCCTGGCAAGCCAAGGCCAAGCGAGCCATGGCAACGCGGATGATGGCTCCAGCTGGCGCCCCGGCACTTTCTGTGGCATTGATGCTCGGTTTCGAAGACAAACGTGCGCAGGGCCAGGGGACCGCGGAGGACTGCTCGTGCTGGCCCCGTTGGGCGGCATTGATGGTGTGTTGCAGAGAGCATGTGCGATTGCAAGTGTCGGCCGGGTTTGGGTTCCCTTGGGCTTTCGGGTGCCTTGGACGCTGTCTTGCGAAGACCATGGGCACAAGGCCCCGTCCTGGCCCCTTGTTCGATTCGCTCTCGTCTTGCGCTTGCTTCCAAGGTCCTCCATGACCTTCCCCATGGCCTTGCTAGATCCCCCCCATGACGCATGACCTCTGTCCGTTGATTGGTTTTGAGTGCACACCATGCCCGGCTTGGCACCGTGTTGTCGCGTGAGTGGCATTTGGATCGTGCATGCTGGTGGGCTACCTGCCAATGCGCACAAGCCTTGCACACTAGCCTTGCGCACGAGCCTTGCACAAAAGCCTTGGACACAAGCCTTGCGCACAAGCCATGCGCACAAGCCTTGGACGCTAGCCTTGCACACAAGCCATGCATACAAGCCTTGCTCACAAGCCTTGGGCACTGGCCCATCGCAGTAGCCTTGCACACAAGCCTTGCGCACTAGCTTTGGGCACGAGCCTTGCGCACTTGCCTTGGGCACTAGCCTTGCACACAACCCTTGGGAACTAGCCTTGCGCACCAGCCTTGCCCACAAGCCTTGCACACCAGCCTTGCACACTAGCCTTGCATACAAGCCTTGCACACTAGCCTTGCACACAGGCCATGCTCACTAGCCTTGGGCACTAGCCTTGCACACAGACCTTGGGCACTAGCCTTGCGCACTAGCCTTGCCCACGAGCCTTGCACACTAGCCTTGCACGCAGGCCTTGCACGCTAGGCATGCTTGGGCCAGCAGCTCCCGCATCAAGTCGGCGGGTGTAGGCACGGTTGGGCGCAGATCCCGCATCGCCTCGTCGCGTCTGGGCGCAAACCCGTCGCGTCTCGTTGCGTCTTCAGAAGTCGTCGCTAACAGCACCTTTGGTTGCCACTGGTGGTTAGGCGGGTTGGTTGCGCAAACCCTATAGGAGGGTGGCATGCTGCGGGGCGCTGGAATGCGCAGGCTTAGGGCGTTTTTGCCCGGATAGGCACTGGAATGTGCTGGTTTTGGGCGTTTTTGCCTGGATAGGCTAAGGAATGGGCATGCTTTGGGCGTTTTCCCCGGATAGGCACTGGAATGGGCTGGTTTTGGGCGTTTTTGCCTGGATAGGCTAACGAATGGGGCATGCTTTGGGCGTTTTTGCCCGGGTAGGCACTGGAATGCCTGGCCTTGGCTGGGCATTGCTGGGTTGGGCTCCCTTGGCCTTTCAGGCGCCTTGGATGCTGTCTTGGGAAGACCATGGGCACAAGGCCATGGCATATAGTGAGGAATGGACCACGGTTGGCAAGGCTAGGCATATAGAGAGGAATGGACCACGGTTGCCAAGGTTGCGCAAGTTTTGGGCATTTTTTGCCCGGATATGCCCAAGTATGCCCCGATAGGCCCGTTACGCCCCGGTATGAACGCGTATGCCCGGATAGACTCGGTATGCCTTGGGATACATGCGTATGCCCCGATAGGCTTGGTACGCCCCGATATGCGCACGTGTGCCCCAGTAGGGCTCGGTATGCCCCGGTATGTACGCGTGTGCCCCGATAGGCCCGGTATGCCCCGATATGCACACGTGTGCCCCAATAGGGGTCGGTATGCCCCGGTAGGTACGCGTGTGCCCCGTAATGCACGTTTCGCAGATCTCCCCGCATGTCCCGCCCCTATATGTAATACTTACTTACTTACTTTCTTTCTTGCTTGCTTGCTTGCTTGCAATGGTTGGGAGTGCCCGGCATGCCCCGCTGCAGAGACCAAGGGCGCAATGACTTGGCACCGCGGATGCCGGGACTCCGGCACTTCCCGTGGCACTGATGGTTGGTTCCAAAGACAAAAGGCCGTGCAAGGCCACCGCACCGCGGATGATTTTGCTCGTGCTGGCGCCGTTGTGTGGCCAAAGAACATGCGCGAATGCTCGTGTCGGAAGGGTTGGTGTCCTGGCCCCGCGGGTGTCACGAATGCTCGGTTGCGAAGACCATGGGACCAGAGCCATGGCACGTCGGATGATGGCTCCAGCTGGCGCCCCGGCACTTTCTGTGGCATTGATGCTCGGTTTCAAAGACAAACGTGCGCAGTGCCAGGGGACCGCGGATGACTGCTCGTGCTGGCCCCGTTGGGCGGCATTGATGGTCGGTTGCAAAGAAAATGCGCGATTGCTCGTGTCGGGGCCCGGCAAGCCAAGGCCAAGCGAGCCATGGCACGTCGGATGATGGCTCCAGCTGGCGCCCCGGCACTTTCTGTGGCATTGATGCTCGGTTTCAAAGACAAACGTGCGCAGGGCCAGGGGACCGCGGATGACTGCTCGTGCTGGCCCCGTTGGGCGGCATTGATGGTCGGTTGCAAAGAAAATGCGCGATTGCTCGTGTCGGGGCCTGGCAAGCCAAGGCCAAGCGAGCCATGGCAACGCGGATGATGGCTCGCTAGTGCTGGCGCCGTGCACAGTGGCCTCGCACACTCGCCCTGCACGCTTCCCTTGCACGCAGCCTTGCACACTAGCCTCGCATGCGAGCCTTGCACCCTAGCCATGCAAACTAGCCTTGCACGGTAGCCATGCACACAAGCCGTGCACATTAGCCATGCGCACAAGCCCCGCACACTAGCCTTGCGCACAACCCTTGCACACAAGCCATGCACTCGAGCAATGCACACAAGCCTTGCACTCAAGCAATGCACACAAGCCCTGGACACTAGCCTTGCACACGGGCCTGGCACACAAGCCTTGGGCACTAGCCTTGCGCACTAGCGTTCCACATGAGCCTTGCACACTAGCCTTGGACACTAGCCTTGCACACAGGCCTTGCACACTAGGCATGCTTGGGCGAGCTGATCCCGCATCAAGTCGACGGGTCTAGGCATTCTTGGGCGCAGATCCCGCATCGTCTCGTCGCGTCTGGGCGCAAACACGTCGCGTCTCGTTGCGTCTTCAGAAGTCGTCGCTAACAGCACCTTTGGTTGCCACTGGTGGTTAGGCTGGTTGGTTGCGCAAACCCTATAGGAGGGTGGCATGCTGGTGGGCGTTTTTGCCCGGATAGGCACTAGAATGTGCAGATTTTGGGCGTTTTTGCCTGGATAGGCTAAGGAATGGGCATGCTTTGGGCGTTTTTGCCCGGATAGGCACCGGAATGCTTGGCCTTGGCTTGTCCTAGCAAGGCATTGCTGGGTTGGGCTCCCTTGGCCTTTTGGGCGCCTTGGACGATGTCTTGCGAAGACCATGGGCACAAGGCCATGGCATATGGTGAGGAAAGGACCACGGTTGCCAAGGTTAGGCACCGGAATGCTTGGCCTTGGCTTGCCAAAGCAGGGCATTGCTGGGTTGGGCTCCCTTGGCCTTCCGGGCGCCTTGGACACTGTCTTGGGAAGACCATGGGCACAAGGCCATGGCATATGGTGGGGAATGGACCACGGTTGCCAAGGCTAGGCATATAGAGAGGAATTGCATTTTTGCCCGGATAGGCACCGGAATGCTTGGCCTTGGCTTGCCATAGCAGGGCATTGCTGGGTTGGGCTCCCTTGGCCTTCCGGGGGCCTTGGACGCTGTCTTGGGAAGACCATGGGCACAAGGCCATGGCATATAGTGAGGAATGGACCACGGTTGGCAAGGCTAGGCATATAGAGAGGAATGGACCACGGTTGCCAAGGTTGCGCAAGTTTTGGGCATTTTTTGCCCGGATATGCCCAAGTTTGCCCCGAT
Source organism: Tasmannia lanceolata (assembly GCF_043159265.1). Classification (NCBI taxonomy): domain Eukaryota; kingdom Viridiplantae; phylum Streptophyta; class Magnoliopsida; order Canellales; family Winteraceae; genus Tasmannia; species Tasmannia lanceolata. The sequence goes on from NW_027519064.1 coordinate 42,320, forward strand.
AGGCCCGTTACGCCCCGGTATGAACGCGTATGCCCGGATAGACTCGGTATGCCTTGGGATACATGCGTATGCCCCGATAGGCTTGGTACGCCCCGATATGCGCACGTGTGCCCCAGTAGGGCTCGGTATGCCCCGGTATGTACGCGTGTGCCCCGATAGGCCCGGTATGCCCCGATATGCA
>NW_027519064.1:52500-57500 GCF_043159265.1 Tasmannia lanceolata
GCAAACACGTCGCGTCTCGTTGCGTCTTCAGAAGTCGTCGCTAACAGCACCTTTGGTTGCCACTGGTGGTTAGGCTGGTTGGTTGCGCAAACCCTATAGGAGGGTGGCATGCTGGTGGGCGTTTTTGCCCGGATAGGCACTAGAATGTGCAGATTTTGGGCGTTTTTGCCTGGATAGGCTAAGGAATGGGCATGCTTTGGGCGTTTTTGCCCGGATAGGCACCGGAATGCTTGGCCTTGGCTTGTCCTAGCAAGGCATTGCTGGGTTGGGCTCCCTTGGCCTTTTGGGCGCCTTGGACGATGTCTTGCGAAGACCATGGGCACAAGGCCATGGCATATGGTGAGGAAAGGACCACGGTTGCCAAGGTTAGGCACCGGAATGCTTGGCCTTGGCTTGCCCTAGCAGGGCATTGCTGGGTTGGGCTCCCTTGGCCTTTTGGGCGCCTTGGACGATGTCTTGCGAAGACCATGGGCACAAGGCCATGGCATATGGTGAGGAAAGGACCACGGTTGCCAAGGTTAGGCACCGGAATGCTTGGCCTTGGCTTGCCAAAGCAGGGCATTGCTGGGTTGGGCTCCCTTGGCCTTCCGGGCGCCTTGGACACTGTCTTGGGAAGACCATGGGCACAAGGCCATGGCATATGGTGGGGAATGGACCACGGTTGCCAAGGCTAGGCATATAGAGAGGAATCGCATTTTTGCCCGGATAGGCACCGGAATGCTTGGCCTTGGCTTGCCATAGCAGGGCATTGCTGGGTTGGGCTCCCTTGGCCTTCCGGGGGCCTTGGACGCTGTCTTGGGAAGACCATGGGCACAAGGCCATGGCATATAGTGAGGAATGGACCACGGTTGGCAAGGCTAGGCATATAGAGAGGAATGGACCACGGTTGCCAAGGTTGCGCAAGTTTTGGGCATTTTTTGCCCGGATATGCCCAAGTATGCCCCGATAGGCCCGTTACGCCCCGGTATGAACGCGTATGCCCGGATAGACTCGGTATGCCTTGGGATACATGCGTATGCCCCGATAGGCTTGGTACGCCCCGATATGCGCACGTGTGCCCCAGTAGGGCTCGGTATGCCCCGGTATGTACGCGTGTGCCCCGATAGGCCCGGTATGCCCCGATATGCACACGTGTGCCCCAATAGGGGTCGGTATGCCCCGGTAGGTACGCGTGTGCCCCGTAATGCACGTTTCGCAGATCTCCCCGCATGTCCCGCCCCTATATGTAATACTTACTTACTTACTTTCTTTCTTTCTTGCTTGCTTGCTTGCTTGCAATGGTTGGGAGTGCCCGGCATGCCCCGCTGCAGAGACCAAGGGCGCAATGACTTGGCACCGCGGATGCCGGGACTCCGGCACTTCCCGTGGCACTGATGGTTGGTTCCAAAGACAAAAGGCCGTGCAAGGCCACCGCACCGCGGATGATTTTGCTCGTGCTGGCGCCGTTGTGTGGCCAAAGAACATGCGCGAATGCTCGTGTCGGAAGGGTTGGTGTCCTGGCCCCGCGGGTGTCACGAATGCTCGGTTGCGAAGACCATGGGACCAGAGCCATGGCACGTCGGATGATGGCTCCAGCTGGCGCCCCGGCACTTTCTGTGGCATTGATGCTCGGTTTCAAAGACAAACGTGCGCAGTGCCAGGGGACCGCGGATGACTGCTCGTGCTGGCCCCGTTGGGCGGCATTGATGGTCGGTTGCAAAGAAAATGCGCGATTGCTCGTGTCGGGGCCCGGCAAGCCAAGGCCAAGCGAGCCATGGCACGTCGGATGATGGCTCCAGCTGGCGCCCCGGCACTTTCTGTGGCATTGATGCTCGGTTTCAAAGACAAACGTGCGCAGGGCCAGGGGACCGCGGATGACTGCTCGTGCTGGCCCCGTTGGGCGGCATTGATGGTCGGTTGCAAAGAAAATGCGCGATTGCTCGTGTCGGGGCCTGGCAAGCCAAGGCCAAGCGAGCCATGGCAACGCGGATGATGGCTCGCTAGTGCTGGCGCCGTGCACAGTGGCCTCGCACACTCGCCCTGCACGCTTCCCTTGCACGCAGCCTTGCACACTAGCCTCGCATGCGAGCCTTGCACCCTAGCCATGCAAACTAGCCTTGCACGGTAGCCATGCACACAAGCCGTGCACATTAGCCATGCGCACAAGCCCCGCACACTAGCCTTGCGCACAACCCTTGCACACAAGCCATGCACTCGAGCAATGCACACAAGCCTTGCACTCAAGCAATGCACACAAGCCCTGGACACTAGCCTTGCACACGGGCCTGGCACACAAGCCTTGGGCACTAGCCTTGCGCACTAGCGTTCCACATGAGCCTTGCACACTAGCCTTGGACACTAGCCTTGCACACAGGCCTTGCACACTAGGCATGCTTGGGCGAGCTGATCCCGCATCAAGTCGACGGGTCTAGGCATTCTTGGGCGCAGATCCCGCATCGTCTCGTCGCGTCTGGGCGCAAACACGTCGCGTCTCGTTGCGTCTTCAGAAGTCGTCGCTAACAGCACCTTTGGTTGCCACTGGTGGTTAGGCTGGTTGGTTGCGCAAACCCTATAGGAGGGTGGCATGCTGGTGGGCGTTTTTGCCCGGATAGGCACTAGAATGTGCAGATTTTGGGCGTTTTTGCCTGGATAGGCTAAGGAATGGGCATGCTTTGGGCGTTTTTGCCCGGATAGGCACCGGAATGCTTGGCCTTGGCTTGTCCTAGCAAGGCATTGCTGGGTTGGGCTCCCTTGGCCTTTTGGGCGCCTTGGACGATGTCTTGCGAAGACCATGGGCACAAGGCCATGGCATATGGTGAGGAAAGGACCACGGTTGCCAAGGTTAGGCACCGGAATGCTTGGCCTTGGCTTGCCAAAGCAGGGCATTGCTGGGTTGGGCTCCCTTGGCCTTCCGGGCGCCTTGGACACTGTCTTGGGAAGACCATGGGCACAAGGCCATGGCATATGGTGGGGAATGGACCACGGTTGCCAAGGCTAGGCATATAGAGAGGAATTGCATTTTTGCCCGGATAGGCACCGGAATGCTTGGCCTTGGCTTGCCATAGCAGGGCATTGCTGGGTTGGGCTCCCTTGGCCTTCCGGGGGCCTTGGACGCTGTCTTGGGAAGACCATGGGCACAAGGCCATGGCATATAGTGAGGAATGGACCACGGTTGGCAAGGCTAGGCATATAGAGAGGAATGGACCACGGTTGCCAAGGTTGCGCAAGTTTTGGGCATTTTTTGCCCGGATATGCCCAAGTATGCCCCGATAGGCCCGTTACGCCCCGGTATGAACGCGTATGCCCGGATAGACTCGGTATGCCTTGGGATACATGCGTATGCCCCGATAGGCTTGGTACGCCCCGATATGCGCACGTGTGCCCCAGTAGGGCTCGGTATGCCCCGGTATGTACGCGTGTGCCCCGATAGGCCCGGTATGCCCCGATATGCACACGTGTGCCCCAATAGGGGTCGGTATGCCCCGGTAGGTACGCGTGTGCCCCGTAATGCACGTTTCGCAGATCTCCCCGCATGTCCCGCCCCTATATGTAATACTTACTTACTTACTTACTTTCTTTCTTGCTTGCTTGCTTGCTTGCAATGGTTGGGAGTGCCCGGCATGCCCCGCTGCAGAGACCAAGGGCGCAATGACTTGGCACCGCGGATGCCGGGACTCCGGCACTTCCCGTGGCACTGATGGTTGGTTCCAAAGACAAAAGGCCGTGCAAGGCCACCGCACCGCGGATGATTTTGCTCGTGCTGGCGCCGTTGTGTGGCCAAAGAACATGCGCGAATGCTCGTGTCGGAAGGGTTGGTGTCCTGGCCCCGCGGGTGTCACGAATGCTCGGTTGCGAAGACCATGGGACCAGAGCCATGGCACGTCGGATGATGGCTCCAGCTGGCGCCCCGGCACTTTCTGTGGCATTGATGCTCGGTTTCAAAGACAAACGTGCGCAGGGCCAGGGGACCGCGGATGACTGCTCGTGCTGGCCCCGTTGGGCGGCATTGATGGTCGGTTGCAAAGAAAATGCGCGATTGCTCGTGTCGGGGCCTGGCAAGCCAAGGCCAAGCGAGCCATGGCAACGCGGATGATGGCTCCAGCTGGCGCCCCGGCACTTTCTGTGGCATTGATGCTCGGTTTCGAAGACAAACGTGCGCAGGGCCAGGGGACCGCGGAGGACTGCTCGTGCTGGCCCCGTTGGGCGGCATTGATGGTGTGTTGCAGAGAGCATGTGCGATTGCAAGTGTCGGCCGGGTTTGGGTTCCCTTGGGCTTTCGGGTGCCTTGGACGCTGTCTTGCGAAGACCATGGGCACAAGGCCCCGTCCTGGCCCCTTGTTCGATTCGCTCTCGTCTTGCGCTTGCTTCCAAGGTCCTCCATGACCTTCCCCATGGCCTTGCTAGATCCCCCCCATGACGCATGACCTCTGTCCGTTGATTGGTTTTGAGTGCACACCATGCCCGGCTTGGCACCGTGTTGTCGCGTGAGTGGCATTTGGATCGTGCATGCTGGTGGGCTACCTGCCAATGCGCACAAGCCTTGCACACTAGCCTTGCGCACGAGCCTTGCACAAAAGCCTTGGACACAAGCCTTGCGCACAAGCCATGCGCACAAGCCTTGGACGCTAGCCTTGCACACAAGCCATGCATACAAGCCTTGCTCACAAGCCTTGGGCACTGGCCCATCGCAGTAGCCTTGCACACAAGCCTTGCGCACTAGCTTTGGGCACGAGCCTTGCGCACTTGCCTTGGGCACTAGCCTTGCACACAACCCTTGGGAACTAGCCTTGCGCACCAGCCTTGCCCACAAGCCTTGCACACCAGCCTTGCACACTAGCCTTGCATACAAGCCTTGCACACTAGCCTTGCACACAGGCCATGCTCACTAGCCTTGGGCACTAGCCTTGCACACAGACCTTGGGCGCTAGCCTTGCGCACTAGCCTTGCCCACGAGCCTTGCACACTAGCCTTGCACGCAGGCCTTGCACGCTAGGCATGCTTGGGCCAGCAGCTCCCGCATC
>NW_027519064.1:67500-70000 GCF_043159265.1 Tasmannia lanceolata
GCTCCAGCTGGCGCCCCGGCACTTTCTGTGGCATTGATGCTCGGTTTCAAAGACAAACGTGCGCAGTGCCAGGGGACCGCGGATGACTGCTCGTGCTGGCCCCGTTGGGCGGCATTGATGGTCGGTTGCAAAGAAAATGCGCGATTGCTCGTGTCGGGGCCCGGCAAGCCAAGGCCAAGCGAGCCATGGCACGTCGGATGATGGCTCCAGCTGGCGCCCCGGCACTTTCTGTGGCATTGATGCTCGGTTTCAAAGACAAACGTGCGCAGGGCCAGGGGACCGCGGATGACTGCTCGTGCTGGCCCCGTTGGGCGGCATTGATGGTCGGTTGCAAAGAAAATGCGCGATTGCTCGTGTCGGGGCCTGGCAAGCCAAGGCCAAGCGAGCCATGGCAACGCGGATGATGGCTCGCTAGTGCTGGCGCCGTGCACAGTGGCCTCGCACACTCGCCCTGCACGCTTCCCTTGCACGCAGCCTTGCACACTAGCCTCGCATGCGAGCCTTGCACCCTAGCCATGCAAACTAGCCTTGCACGGTAGCCATGCACACAAGCCGTGCACATTAGCCATGCGCACAAGCCCCGCACACTAGCCTTGCGCACAACCCTTGCACACAAGCCATGCACTCGAGCAATGCACACAAGCCTTGCACTCAAGCAATGCACACAAGCCCTGGACACTAGCCTTGCACACGGGCCTGGCACACAAGCCTTGGGCACTAGCCTTGCGCACTAGCGTTCCACATGAGCCTTGCACACTAGCCTTGGACACTAGCCTTGCACACAGGCCTTGCACACTAGGCATGCTTGGGCGAGCTGATCCCGCATCAAGTCGACGGGTCTAGGCATTCTTGGGCGCAGATCCCGCATCGTCTCGTCGCGTCTGGGCGCAAACACGTCGCGTCTCGTTGCGTCTTCAGAAGTCGTCGCTAACAGCACCTTTGGTTGCCACTGGTGGTTAGGCTGGTTGGTTGCGCAAACCCTATAGGAGGGTGGCATGCTGGTGGGCGTTTTTGCCCGGATAGGCACTAGAATGTGCAGATTTTGGGCGTTTTTGCCTGGATAGGCTAAGGAATGGGCATGCTTTGGGCGTTTTTGCCCGGATAGGCACCGGAATGCTTGGCCTTGGCTTGTCCTAGCAAGGCATTGCTGGGTTGGGCTCCCTTGGCCTTTTGGGCGCCTTGGACGATGTCTTGCGAAGACCATGGGCACAAGGCCATGGCATATGGTGAGGAAAGGACCACGGTTGCCAAGGTTAGGCACCGGAATGCTTGGCCTTGGCTTGCCAAAGCAGGGCATTGCTGGGTTGGGCTCCCTTGGCCTTCCGGGCGCCTTGGACACTGTCTTGGGAAGACCATGGGCACAAGGCCATGGCATATGGTGGGGAATGGACCACGGTTGCCAAGGCTAGGCATATAGAGAGGAATTGCATTTTTGCCCGGATAGGCACCGGAATGCTTGGCCTTGGCTTGCCATAGCAGGGCATTGCTGGGTTGGGCTCCCTTGGCCTTCCGGGGGCCTTGGACGCTGTCTTGGGAAGACCATGGGCACAAGGCCATGGCATATAGTGAGGAATGGACCACGGTTGGCAAGGCTAGGCATATAGAGAGGAATGGACCACGGTTGCCAAGGTTGCGCAAGTTTTGGGCATTTTTTGCCCGGATATGCCCAAGTATGCCCCGATAGGCCCGTTACGCCCCGGTATGAACGCGTATGCCCGGATAGACTCGGTATGCCTTGGGATACATGCGTATGCCCCGATAGGCTTGGTACGCCCCGATATGCGCACGTGTGCCCCAGTAGGGCTCGGTATGCCCCGGTATGTACGCGTGTGCCCCGATAGGCCCGGTATGCCCCGATATGCACACGTGTGCCCCAATAGGGGTCGGTATGCCCCGGTAGGTACGCGTGTGCCCCGTAATGCACGTTTCGCAGATCTCCCCGCATGTCCCGCCCCTATATGTAATACTTACTTACTTACTTACTTTCTTTCTTGCTTGCTTGCTTGCTTGCAATGGTTGGGAGTGCCCGGCATGCCCCGCTGCAGAGACCAAGGGCGCAATGACTTGGCACCGCGGATGCCGGGACTCCGGCACTTCCCGTGGCACTGATGGTTGGTTCCAAAGACAAAAGGCCGTGCAAGGCCACCGCACCGCGGATGATTTTGCTCGTGCTGGCGCCGTTGTGTGGCCAAAGAACATGCGCGAATGCTCGTGTCGGAAGGGTTGGTGTCCTGGCCCCGCGGGTGTCACGAATGCTCGGTTGCGAAGACCATGGGACCAGAGCCATGGCACGTCGGATGATGGCTCCAGCTGGCGCCCCGGCACTTTCTGTGGCATTGATGCTCGGTTTCAAAGACAAACGTGCGCAGGGCCAGGGGACCGCGGATGACTGCTCGTGCTGGCCCCGTTGGGCGGCATTGATGGTCGGTTGCAAAGAAAATGCGCGATTGCTCGTGTCGGGGCCTGGCAAGCCAAGGCCAAGCGAGCCATGGCAACGCGG
>NW_027519064.1:82500-90000 GCF_043159265.1 Tasmannia lanceolata
GCCTGGATAGGCTAAGGAATGGGCATGCTTTGGGCGTTTTTGCCCGGATAGGCACCGGAATGCTTGGCCTTGGCTTGTCCTAGCAAGGCATTGCTGGGTTGGGCTCCCTTGGCCTTTTGGGCGCCTTGGACGATGTCTTGCGAAGACCATGGGCACAAGGCCATGGCATATGGTGAAGAAAGGACCACGGTTGCCAAGGTTAGGCACCGGAATGCTTGGCCTTGGCTTGCCCTAGCAGGGCATTGCTGGGTTGGGCTCCCTTGGCCTTTTGGGCGCCTTGGACGATGTCTTGCGAAGACCATGGGCACAAGGCCATGGCATATGGTGAGGAAAGGACCACGGTTGCCAAGGTTAGGCACCGGAATGCTTGGCCTTGGCTTGCCAAAGCAGGGCATTGCTGGGTTGGGCTCCCTTGGCCTTCCGGGCGCCTTGGACACTGTCTTGGGAAGACCATGGGCACAAGGCCATGGCATATGGTGGGGAATGGACCACGGTTGCCAAGGCTAGGCATATAGAGAGGAATCGCATTTTTGCCCGGATAGGCACCGGAATGCTTGGCCTTGGCTTGCCATAGCAGGGCATTGCTGGGTTGGGCTCCCTTGGCCTTCCGGGGGCCTTGGACGCTGTCTTGGGAAGACCATGGGCACAAGGCCATGGCATATAGTGAGGAATGGACCACGGTTGGCAAGGCTAGGCATATAGAGAGGAATGGACCACGGTTGCCAAGGTTGCGCAAGTTTTGGGCATTTTTTGCCCGGATATGCCCAAGTATGCCCCGATAGGCCCGTTACGCCCCGGTATGAACGCGTATGCCCGGATAGACTCGGTATGCCTTGGGATACATGCGTATGCCCCGATAGGCTTGGTACGCCCCGATATGCGCACGTGTGCCCCAGTAGGGCTCGGTATGCCCCGGTATGTACGCGTGTGCCCCGATAGGCCCGGTATGCCCCGATAGGCCCGGTATGCCCCGATATGCACACGTGTGCCCCAATAGGGGTCGGTATGCCCCGGTAGGTACGCGTGTGCCCCGTAATGCACGTTTCGCAGATCTCCCCGCATGTCCCGCCCCTATATGTAATACTTACTTACTTACTTACTTTCTTTCTTGCTTGCTTGCTTGCTTGCAATGGTTGGGAGTGCCCGGCATGCCCCGCTGCAGAGACCAAGGGCGCAATGACTTGGCACCGCGGATGCCGGGACTCCGGCACTTCCCGTGGCACTGATGGTTCGTTCCAAAGACAAAAGGCCGTGCAAGGCCACCGCACCGCGGATGATTTTGCTCGTGCTGGCGCCGTTGTGTGGCCAAAGAACATGCGCGAATGCTCGTGTCGGAAGGGTTGGTGTCCTGGCCCCGCGGGTGTCACGAATGCTCGGTTGCGAAGACCATGGGACCAGAGCCATGGCACGTCGGATGATGGCTCCAGCTGGCGCCCCGGCACTTTCTGTGGCATTGATGCTCGGTTTCAAAGACAAACGTGCGCAGGGCCAGGGGACCGCGGATGACTGCTCGTGCTGGCCCCGTTGGGCGGCATTGATGGTCGGTTGCAAAGAAAATGCGCGATTGCTCGTGTCGGGGCCCGGCAAGCCAAGGCCAAGCGAGCCATGGCACGTCGGATGATGGCTCCAGCTGGCGCCCCGGCACTTTCTGTGGCATTGATGCTCGGTTTCAAAGACAAACGTGCGCAGGGCCAGGGGACCGCGGAGGACTGCTCGTGCTGGCCCCGTTGGGCGGCATTGATGGTCGGTTGCAAAGAAAATGCGCGATTGCTCGTGTCGGGGCCTGGCAAGCCAAGGCCAAGCGAGCCATGGCAACGCGGATGATGGCTCGCTAGTGCTGGCGCCGTGCACAGTGGCCTCGCACACTCGCCCTGCACGCTTCCCTTGCACGCAGCCTTGCACACTAGCCTCGCATGCGAGCCTTGCACCCTAGCCATGCAAACTAGCCTTGCACGGTAGCCATGCACACAAGCCGTGCACATTAGCCATGCGCACAAGCCCCGCACACTAGCCTTGCGCACAACCCTTGCACACAAGCCATGCACTCGAGCAATGCACACAAGCCTTGCACTCAAGCAATGCACACAAGCCCTGGACACTAGCCTTGCACACGGGCCTGGCACACAAGCCTTGGGCACTAGCCTTGCGCACTAGCGTTCCACATGAGCCTTGCACACTAGCCTTGGACACTAGCCTTGCACACAGGCCTTGCACACTAGGCATGCTTGGGCGAGCTGATCCCGCATCAAGTCGACGGGTCTAGGCATTCTTGGGCGCAGATCCCGCATCGTCTCGTCGCGTCTGGGCGCAAACACGTCGCGTCTCGTTGCGTCTTCAGAAGTCGTCGCTAACAGCACCTTTGGTTGCCACTGGTGGTTAGGCTGGTTGGTTGCGCAAACCCTATAGGAGGGTGGCATGCTGGTGGGCGTTTTTGCCCGGATAGGCACTAGAATGTGCAGATTTTGGGCGTTTTTGCCTGGATAGGCTAAGGAATGGGCATGCTTTGGGCGTTTTTGCCCGGATAGGCACCGGAATGCTTGGCCTTGGCTTGTCCTAGCAAGGCATTGCTGGGTTGGGCTCCCTTGGCCTTTTGGGCGCCTTGGACGATGTCTTGCGAAGACCATGGGCACAAGGCCATGGCATATGGTGAGGAAAGGACCACGGTTGCCAAGGTTAGGCACCGGAATGCTTGGCCTTGGCTTGCCAAAGCAGGGCATTGCTGGGTTGGGCTCCCTTGGCCTTCCGGGCGCCTTGGACACTGTCTTGGGAAGACCATGGGCACAAGGCCATGGCATATGGTGGGGAATGGACCACGGTTGCCAAGGCTAGGCATATAGAGAGGAATCGCATTTTTGCCCGGATAGGCACCGGAATGCTTGGCCTTGGCTTGCCATAGCAGGGCATTGCTGGGTTGGGCTCCCTTGGCCTTCCGGGGGCCTTGGACGCTGTCTTGGGAAGACCATGGGCACAAGGCCATGGCATATAGTGAGGAATGGACCACGGTTGGCAAGGCTAGGCATATAGAGAGGAATGGACCACGGTTGCCAAGGTTGCGCAAGTTTTGGGCATTTTTTGCCCGGATATGCCCAAGTATGCCCCGATAGGCCCGTTACGCCCCGGTATGAACGCGTATGCCCGGATAGACTCGGTATGCCTTGGGATACATGCGTATGCCCCGATAGGCTTGGTACGCCCCGATATGCGCACGTGTGCCCCAGTAGGGCTCGGTATGCCCCGGTATGTACGCGTGTGCCCCGATAGGCCCGGTATGCCCCGATATGCACACGTGTGCCCCAATAGGGGTCGGTATGCCCCGGTAGGTACGCGTGTGCCCCGTAATGCACGTTTCGCAGATCTCCCCGCATGTCCCGCCCCTATATGTAATACTTACTTACTTACTTACTTTCTTTCTTGCTTGCTTGCTTGCTTGCAATGGTTGGGAGTGCCCGGCATGCCCCGCTGCAGAGACCAAGGGCGCAATGACTTGGCACCGCGGATGCCGGGACTCCGGCACTTCCCGTGGCACTGATGGTTGGTTCCAAAGACAAAAGGCCGTGCAAGGCCACCGCACCGCGGATGATTTTGCTCGTGCTGGCGCCGTTGTGTGGCCAAAGAACATGCGCGAATGCTCGTGTCGGAAGGGTTGGTGTCCTGGCCCCGCGGGTGTCACGAATGCTCGGTTGCGAAGACCATGGGACCAGAGCCATGGCACGTCGGATGATGGCTCCAGCTGGCGCCCCGGCACTTTCTGTGGCATTGATGCTCGGTTTCAAAGACAAACGTGCGCAGTGCCAGGGGACCGCGGATGACTGCTCGTGCTGGCCCCGTTGGGCGGCATTGATGGTCGGTTGCAAAGAAAATGCGCGATTGCTCGTGTCGGGGCCCGGCAAGCCAAGGCCAAGCGAGCCATGGCACGTCGGATGATGGCTCCAGCTGGCGCCCCGGCACTTTCTGTGGCATTGATGCTCGGTTTCAAAGACAAACGTGCGCAGGGCCAGGGGACCGCGGATGACTGCTCGTGCTGGCCCCGTTGGGCGGCATTGATGGTCGGTTGCAAAGAAAATGCGCGATTGCTCGTGTCGGGGCCTGGCAAGCCAAGGCCAAGCGAGCCATGGCAACGCGGATGATGGCTCGCTAGTGCTGGCGCCGTGCACAGTGGCCTCGCACACTCGCCCTGCACGCTTCCCTTGCACGCAGCCTTGCACACTAGCCTCGCATGCGAGCCTTGCACCCTAGCCATGCAAACTAGCCTTGCACGGTAGCCATGCACACAAGCCGTGCACATTAGCCATGCGCACAAGCCCCGCACACTAGCCTTGCGCACAACCCTTGCACACAAGCCATGCACTCGAGCAATGCACACAAGCCTTGCACTCAAGCAATGCACACAAGCCCTGGACACTAGCCTTGCACACGGGCCTGGCACACAAGCCTTGGGCACTAGCCTTGCGCACTAGCGTTCCACATGAGCCTTGCACACTAGCCTTGGACACTAGCCTTGCACACAGGCCTTGCACACTAGGCATGCTTGGGCGAGCTGATCCCGCATCAAGTCGACGGGTCTAGGCATTCTTGGGCGCAGATCCCGCATCGTCTCGTCGCGTCTGGGCGCAAACACGTCGCGTCTCGTTGCGTCTTCAGAAGTCGTCGCTAACAGCACCTTTGGTTGCCACTGGTGGTTAGGCTGGTTGGTTGCGCAAACCCTATAGGAGGGTGGCATGCTGGTGGGCGTTTTTGCCCGGATAGGCACTAGAATGTGCAGATTTTGGGCGTTTTTGCCTGGATAGGCTAAGGAATGGGCATGCTTTGGGCGTTTTTGCCCGGATAGGCACCGGAATGCTTGGCCTTGGCTTGTCCTAGCAAGGCATTGCTGGGTTGGGCTCCCTTGGCCTTTTGGGCGCCTTGGACGATGTCTTGCGAAGACCATGGGCACAAGGCCATGGCATATGGTGAGGAAAGGACCACGGTTGCCAAGGTTAGGCACCGGAATGCTTGGCCTTGGCTTGCCAAAGCAGGGCATTGCTGGGTTGGGCTCCCTTGGCCTTCCGGGCGCCTTGGACACTGTCTTGGGAAGACCATGGGCACAAGGCCATGGCATATGGTGGGGAATGGACCACGGTTGCCAAGGCTAGGCATATAGAGAGGAATTGCATTTTTGCCCGGATAGGCACCGGAATGCTTGGCCTTGGCTTGCCATAGCAGGGCATTGCTGGGTTGGGCTCCCTTGGCCTTCCGGGGGCCTTGGACGCTGTCTTGGGAAGACCATGGGCACAAGGCCATGGCATATAGTGAGGAATGGACCACGGTTGGCAAGGCTAGGCATATAGAGAGGAATGGACCACGGTTGCCAAGGTTGCGCAAGTTTTGGGCATTTTTTGCCCGGATATGCCCAAGTATGCCCCGATAGGCCCGTTACGCCCCGGTATGAACGCGTATGCCCGGATAGACTCGGTATGCCTTGGGATACATGCGTATGCCCCGATAGGCTTGGTACGCCCCGATATGCGCACGTGTGCCCCAGTAGGGCTCGGTATGCCCCGGTATGTACGCGTGTGCCCCGATAGGCCCGGTATGCCCCGATATGCACACGTGTGCCCCAATAGGGGTCGGTATGCCCCGGTAGGTACGCGTGTGCCCCGTAATGCACGTTTCGCAGATCTCCCCGCATGTCCCGCCCCTATATGTAATACTTACTTACTTACTTACTTTCTTTCTTGCTTGCTTGCTTGCTTGCAATGGTTGGGAGTGCCCGGCATGCCCCGCTGCAGAGACCAAGGGCGCAATGACTTGGCACCGCGGATGCCGGGACTCCGGCACTTCCCGTGGCACTGATGGTTGGTTCCAAAGACAAAAGGCCGTGCAAGGCCACCGCACCGCGGATGATTTTGCTCGTGCTGGCGCCGTTGTGTGGCCAAAGAACATGCGCGAATGCTCGTGTCGGAAGGGTTGGTGTCCTGGCCCCGCGGGTGTCACGAATGCTCGGTTGCGAAGACCATGGGACCAGAGCCATGGCACGTCGGATGATGGCTCCAGCTGGCGCCCCGGCACTTTCTGTGGCATTGATGCTCGGTTTCAAAGACAAACGTGCGCAGGGCCAGGGGACCGCGGATGACTGCTCGTGCTGGCCCCGTTGGGCGGCATTGATGGTCGGTTGCAAAGAAAATGCGCGATTGCTCGTGTCGGGGCCTGGCAAGCCAAGGCCAAGCGAGCCATGACAACGCGGATGATGGCTCCAGCTGGCGCCCCGGCACTTTCTGTGGCATTGATGCTCGGTTTCGAAGACAAACGTGCGCAGGGCCAGGGGACCGCGGAGGACTGCTCGTGCTGGCCCCGTTGGGCGGCATTGATGGTGTGTTGCAGAGAGCATGTGCGATTGCAAGTGTCGGCCGGGTTTGGGTTCCCTTGGGCTTTCGGGTGCCTTGGACGCTGTCTTGCGAAGACCATGGGCACAAGGCCCCGTCCTGGCCCCTTGTTCGATTCGCTCTCGTCTTGCGCTTGCTTCCAAGGTCCTCCATGACCTTCCCCATGGCCTTGCTAGATCCCCCCCATGACGCATGACCTCTGTCCGTTGATTGGTTTTGAGTGCACACCATGCCCGGCTTGGCACCGTGTTGTCGCGTGAGTGGCATTTGGATCGTGCATGCTGGTGGGCTACCTGCCAATGCGCACAAGCCTTGCACACTAGCCTTGCGCACGAGCCTTGCACAAAAGCCTTGGACACAAGCCTTGCGCACAAGCCATGCGCACAAGCCTTGGACGCTAGCCTTGCACACAAGCCATGCATACAAGCCTTGCTCACAAGCCTTGGGCACTGGCCCATCGCAGTAGCCTTGCACACAAGCCTTGCGCACTAGCTTTGGGCACGAGCCTTGCGCACTTGCCTTGGGCACTAGCCTTGCACACAACCCTTGGGAACTAGCCTTGCGCACCAGCCTTGCCCACAAGCCTTGCACACCAGCCTTGCACACTAGCCTTGCATACAAGCCTTGCACACTAGCCTTGCACACAGGCCATGCTCACTAGCCTTGGGCACTAGCCTTGCACACAGACCTTGGGCACTAGCCTTGCGCACTAGCCTTGCCCACGAGCCTTGCACACTAGCCTTGCACGCAGGCCTTGCACGCTAGGCATGCTTGGGCCAGCAGCTCCCGCATCAAGTCGGCGGGTGTAGGCACGGTTGGGCGCAGATCCCGCATCGCCTCGTCGCGTCTGGGCGCAAACCCGTCGCGTCTCGTTGCGTCTTCAGAAGTCGTCGCTAACAGCACCTTTGGTTGCCACTGGTGGTTAGGCGGGTTGGTTGCGCAAACCCTATAGGAGGGTGGCATGCTGCGGGGCGCTGGAATGCGCAGGCTTAGGGCGTTTTTGCCCGGATAGGCACTGGAATGTGCTGGTTTTGGGCGTTTTTGCCTGGATAGGCTAAGGAATGGGCATGCTTTGGGCGTTTTCCCCGGATAGGCACTGGAATGGGCTGGTTTTGGGCGTTTTTGCCTGGATAGGCTA
>NW_027519064.1:100000-105000 GCF_043159265.1 Tasmannia lanceolata
TGCTCGTGCTGGCCCCGTTGGGCGGCATTGATGGTCGGTTGCAAAGAAAATGCGCGATTGCTCGTGTCGGGGCCTGGCAAGCCAAGGCCAAGCGAGCCATGGCAACGCGGATGATGGCTCGCTAGTGCTGGCGCCGTGCACAGTGGCCTCGCACACTCGCCCTGCACGCTTCCCTTGCACGCAGCCTTGCACACTAGCCTCGCATGCGAGCCTTGCACCCTAGCCATGCAAACTAGCCTTGCACGGTAGCCATGCACACAAGCCGTGCACATTAGCCATGCGCACAAGCCCCGCACACTAGCCTTGCGCACAACCCTTGCACACAAGCCATGCACTCGAGCAATGCACACAAGCCTTGCACTCAAGCAATGCACACAAGCCCTGGACACTAGCCTTGCACACGGGCCTGGCACACAAGCCTTGGGCACTAGCCTTGCGCACTAGCGTTCCACATGAGCCTTGCACACTAGCCTTGGACACTAGCCTTGCACACAGGCCTTGCACACTAGGCATGCTTGGGCGAGCTGATCCCGCATCAAGTCGACGGGTCTAGGCATTCTTGGGCGCAGATCCCGCATCGTCTCGTCGCGTCTGGGCGCAAACACGTCGCGTCTCGTTGCGTCTTCAGAAGTCGTCGCTAACAGCACCTTTGGTTGCCACTGGTGGTTAGGCTGGTTGGTTGCGCAAACCCTATAGGAGGGTGGCATGCTGGTGGGCGTTTTTGCCCGGATAGGCACTAGAATGTGCAGATTTTGGGCGTTTTTGCCTGGATAGGCTAAGGAATGGGCATGCTTTGGGCGTTTTTGCCCGGATAGGCACCGGAATGCTTGGCCTTGGCTTGTCCTAGCAAGGCATTGCTGGGTTGGGCTCCCTTGGCCTTTTGGGCGCCTTGGACGATGTCTTGCGAAGACCATGGGCACAAGGCCATGGCATATGGTGAGGAAAGGGCCACGGTTGCCAAGGTTAGGCACCGGAATGCTTGGCCTTGGCTTGCCAAAGCAGGGCATTGCTGGGTTGGGCTCCCTTGGCCTTCCGGGCGCCTTGGACACTGTCTTGGGAAGACCATGGGCACAAGGCCATGGCATATGGTGGGGAATGGACCACGGTTGCCAAGGCTAGGCATATAGAGAGGAATTGCATTTTTGCCCGGATAGGCACCGGAATGCTTGGCCTTGGCTTGCCATAGCAGGGCATTGCTGGGTTGGGCTCCCTTGGCCTTCCGGGGGCCTTGGACGCTGTCTTGGGAAGACCATGGGCACAAGGCCATGGCATATAGTGAGGAATGGACCACGGTTGGCAAGGCTAGGCATATAGAGAGGAATGGACCACGGTTGCCAAGGTTGCGCAAGTTTTGGGCATTTTTTGCCCGGATATGCCCAAGTATGCCCCGATAGGCCCGTTACGCCCCGGTATGAACGCGTATGCCCGGATAGACTCGGTATGCCTTGGGATACATGCGTATGCCCCGATAGGCTTGGTACGCCCCGATATGCGCACGTGTGCCCCAGTAGGGCTCGGTATGCCCCGGTATGTACGCGTGTGCCCCGATAGGCCCGGTATGCCCCGATATGCACACGTGTGCCCCAATAGGGGTCGGTATGCCCCGGTAGGTACGCGTGTGCCCCGTAATGCACGTTTCGCAGATCTCCCCGCATGTCCCGCCCCTATATGTAATACTTACTTACTTACTTACTTTCTTTCTTGCTTGCTTGCTTGCTTGCAATGGTTGGGAGTGCCCGGCATGCCCCGCTGCAGAGACCAAGGGCGCAATGACTTGGCACCGCGGATGCCGGGACTCCGGCACTTCCCGTGGCACTGATGGTTGGTTCCAAAGACAAAAGGCCGTGCAAGGCCACCGCACCGCGGATGATTTTGCTCGTGCTGGCGCCGTTGTGTGGCCAAAGAACATGCGCGAATGCTCGTGTCGGAAGGGTTGGTGTCCTGGCCCCGCGGGTGTCACGAATGCTCGGTTGCGAAGACCATGGGACCAGAGCCATGGCACGTCGGATGATGGCTCCAGCTGGCGCCCCGGCACTTTCTGTGGCATTGATGCTCGGTTTCAAAGACAAACGTGCGCAGGGCCAGGGGACCGCGGATGACTGCTCGTGCTGGCCCCGTTGGGCGGCATTGATGGTCGGTTGCAAAGAAAATGCGCGATTGCTCGTGTCGGGGCCCGGCAAGCCAAGGCCAAGCGAGCCATGGCACGTCGGATGATGGCTCCAGCTGGCGCCCCGGCACTTTCTGTGGCATTGATGCTCGGTTTCAAAGACAAACGTGCGCAGGGCCAGGGGACCGCGGAGGACTGCTCGTGCTGGCCCCGTTGGGCGGCATTGATGGTCGGTTGCAAAGAAAATGCGCGATTGCTCGTGTCGGGGCCTGGCAAGCCAAGGCCAAGCGAGCCATGGCAACGCGGATGATGGCTCGCTAGTGCTGGCGCCGTGCACAGTGGCCTCGCACACTCGCCCTGCACGCTTCCCTTGCACGCAGCCTTGCACACTAGCCTCGCATGCGAGCCTTGCACCCTAGCCATGCAAACTAGCCTTGCACGGTAGCCATGCACACAAGCCGTGCACATTAGCCATGCGCACAAGCCCCGCACACTAGCCTTGCGCACAACCCTTGCACACAAGCCATGCACTCGAGCAATGCACACAAGCCTTGCACTCAAGCAATGCACACAAGCCCTGGACACTAGCCTTGCACACGGGCCTGGCACACAAGCCTTGGGCACTAGCCTTGCGCACTAGCGTTCCACATGAGCCTTGCACACTAGCCTTGGACACTAGCCTTGCACACAGGCCTTGCACACTAGGCATGCTTGGGCGAGCTGATCCCGCATCAAGTCGACGGGTCTAGGCATTCTTGGGCGCAGATCCCGCATCGTCTCGTCGCGTCTGGGCGCAAACACGTCGCGTCTCGTTGCGTCTTCAGAAGTCGTCGCTAACAGCACCTTTGGTTGCCACTGGTGGTTAGGCTGGTTGGTTGCGCAAACCCTATAGGAGGGTGGCATGCTGGTGGGCGTTTTTGCCCGGATAGGCACTAGAATGTGCAGATTTTGGGCGTTTTTGCCTGGATAGGCTAAGGAATGGGCATGCTTTGGGCGTTTTTGCCCGGATAGGCACCGGAATGCTTGGCCTTGGCTTGTCCTAGCAAGGCATTGCTGGGTTGGGCTCCCTTGGCCTTTTGGGCGCCTTGGACGATGTCTTGCGAAGACCATGGGCACAAGGCCATGGCATATGGTGAGGAAAGGACCACGGTTGCCAAGGTTAGGCACCGGAATGCTTGGCCTTGGCTTGCCAAAGCAGGGCATTGCTGGGTTGGGCTCCCTTGGCCTTCCGGGCGCCTTGGACACTGTCTTGGGAAGACCATGGGCACAAGGCCATGGCATATGGTGGGGAATGGACCACGGTTGCCAAGGCTAGGCATATAGAGAGGAATTGCATTTTTGCCCGGATAGGCACCGGAATGCTTGGCCTTGGCTTGCCATAGCAGGGCATTGCTGGGTTGGGCTCCCTTGGCCTTCCGGGGGCCTTGGACGCTGTCTTGGGAAGACCATGGGCACAAGGCCATGGCATATAGTGAGGAATGGACCACGGTTGGCAAGGCTAGGCATATAGAGAGGAATGGACCACGGTTGCCAAGGTTGCGCAAGTTTTGGGCATTTTTTGCCCGGATATGCCCAAGTATGCCCCGATAGGCCCGTTACGCCCCGGTATGAACGCGTATGCCCGGATAGACTCGGTATGCCTTGGGATACATGCGTATGCCCCGATAGGCTTGGTACGCCCCGATATGCGCACGTGTGCCCCAGTAGGGCTCGGTATGCCCCGGTATGTACGCGTGTGCCCCGATAGGCCCGGTATGCCCCGATATGCACACGTGTGCCCCAATAGGGGTCGGTATGCCCCGGTAGGTACGCGTGTGCCCCGTAATGCACGTTTCGCAGATCTCCCCGCATGTCCCGCCCCTATATGTAATACTTACTTACTTACTTACTTTCTTTCTTGCTTGCTTGCTTGCTTGCAATGGTTGGGAGTGCCCGGCATGCCCCGCTGCAGAGACCAAGGGCGCAATGACTTGGCACCGCGGATGCCGGGACTCCGGCACTTCCCGTGGCACTGATGGTTGGTTCCAAAGACAAAAGGCCGTGCAAGGCCACCGCACCGCGGATGATTTTGCTCGTGCTGGCGCCGTTGTGTGGCCAAAGAACATGCGCGAATGCTCGTGTCGGAAGGGTTGGTGTCCTGGCCCCGCGGGTGTCACGAATGCTCGGTTGCGAAGACCATGGGACCAGAGCCATGGCACGTCGGATGATGGCTCCAGCTGGCGCCCCGGCACTTTCTGTGGCATTGATGCTCGGTTTCAAAGACAAACGTGCGCAGGGCCAGGGGACCGCGGATGACTGCTCGTGCTGGCCCCGTTGGGCGGCATTGATGGTCGGTTGCAAAGAAAATGCGCGATTGCTCGTGTCGGGGCCTGGCAAGCCAAGGCCAAGCGAGCCATGGCAACGCGGATGATGGCTCCAGCTGGCGCCCCGGCACTTTCTGTGGCATTGATGCTCGGTTTCGAAGACAAACGTGCGCAGGGCCAGGGGACCGCGGAGGACTGCTCGTGCTGGCCCCGTTGGGCGGCATTGATGGTGTGTTGCAGAGAGCATGTGCGATTGCAAGTGTCGGCCGGGTTTGGGTTCCCTTGGGCTTTCGGGTGCCTTGGACGCTGTCTTGCGAAGACCATGGGCACAAGGCCCCGTCCTGGCCCCTTGTTCGATTCGCTCTCGTCTTGCGCTTGCTTCCAAGGTCCTCCATGACCTTCCCCATGGCCTTGCTAGATCCCCCCCATGACGCATGACCTCTGTCCGTTGATTGGTTTTGAGTGCACACCATGCCCGGCTTGGCACCGTGTTGTCGCGTGAGTGGCATTTGGATCGTGCATGCTGGTGGGCTACCTGCCAATGCGCACAAGCCTTGCACACTAGCCTTGCGCACGAGCCTTGCACAAAA
>NW_027519064.1:115000-117500 GCF_043159265.1 Tasmannia lanceolata
TATGCACACGTGTGCCCCAATAGGGGTCGGTATGCCCCGGTAGGTACGCGTGTGCCCCGTAATGCACGTTTCGCAGATCTCCCCGCATGTCCCGCCCCTATATGTAATACTTACTTACTTACTTACTTTCTTTCTTGCTTGCTTGCTTGCTTGCAATGGTTGGGAGTGCCCGGCATGCCCCGCTGCAGAGACCAAGGGCGCAATGACTTGGCACCGCGGATGCCGGGACTCCGGCACTTCCCGTGGCACTGATGGTTGGTTCCAAAGACAAAAGGCCGTGCAAGGCCACCGCACCGCGGATGATTTTGCTCGTGCTGGCGCCGTTGTGTGGCCAAAGAACATGCGCGAATGCTCGTGTCGGAAGGGTTGGTGTCCTGGCCCCGCGGGTGTCACGAATGCTCGGTTGCGAAGACCATGGGACCAGAGCCATGGCACGTCGGATGATGGCTCCAGCTGGCGCCCCGGCACTTTCTGTGGCATTGATGCTCGGTTTCAAAGACAAACGTGCGCAGGGCCAGGGGACCGCGGATGACTGCTCGTGCTGGCCCCGTTGGGCGGCATTGATGGTCGGTTGCAAAGAAAATGCGCGATTGCTCGTGTCGGGGCCCGGCAAGCCAAGGCCAAGCGAGCCATGGCACGTCGGATGATGGCTCCAGCTGGCGCCCCGGCACTTTCTGTGGCATTGATGCTCGGTTTCAAAGACAAACGTGCGCAGGGCCAGGGGACCGCGGATGACTGCTCGTGCTGGCCCCGTTGGGCGGCATTGATGGTCGGTTGCAAAGAAAATGCGCGATTGCTCGTGTCGGGGCCTGGCAAGCCAAGGCCAAGCGAGCCATGGCAACGCGGATGATGGCTCGCTAGTGCTGGCGCCGTGCACAGTGGCCTCGCACACTCGCCCTGCACGCTTCCCTTGCACGCAGCCTTGCACACTAGCCTCGCATGCGAGCCTTGCACCCTAGCCATGCAAACTAGCCTTGCACGGTAGCCATGCACACAAGCCGTGCACATTAGCCATGCGCACAAGCCCCGCACACTAGCCTTGCGCACAACCCTTGCACACAAGCCATGCACTCGAGCAATGCACACAAGCCTTGCACTCAAGCAATGCACACAAGCCCTGGACACTAGCCTTGCACACGGGCCTGGCACACAAGCCTTGGGCACTAGCCTTGCGCACTAGCGTTCCACATGAGCCTTGCACACTAGCCTTGGACACTAGCCTTGCACACAGGCCTTGCACACTAGGCATGCTTGGGCGAGCTGATCCCGCATCAAGTCGACGGGTCTAGGCATTCTTGGGCGCAGATCCCGCATCGTCTCGTCGCGTCTGGGCGCAAACACGTCGCGTCTCGTTGCGTCTTCAGAAGTCGTCGCTAACAGCACCTTTGGTTGCCACTGGTGGTTAGGCTGGTTGGTTGCGCAAACCCTATAGGAGGGTGGCATGCTGGTGGGCGTTTTTGCCCGGATAGGCACTAGAATGTGCAGATTTTGGGCGTTTTTGCCTGGATAGGCTAAGGAATGGGCATGCTTTGGGCGTTTTTGCCCGGATAGGCACCGGAATGCTTGGCCTTGGCTTGTCCTAGCAAGGCATTGCTGGGTTGGGCTCCCTTGGCCTTTTGGGCGCCTTGGACGATGTCTTGCGAAGACCATGGGCACAAGGCCATGGCATATGGTGAGGAAAGGACCACGGTTGCCAAGGTTAGGCACCGGAATGCTTGGCCTTGGCTTGCCAAAGCAGGGCATTGCTGGGTTGGGCTCCCTTGGCCTTCCGGGCGCCTTGGACACTGTCTTGGGAAGACCATGGGCACAAGGCCATGGCATATGGTGGGGAATGGACCACGGTTGCCAAGGCTAGGCATATAGAGAGGAATTGCATTTTTGCCCGGATAGGCACCGGAATGCTTGGCCTTGGCTTGCCATAGCAGGGCATTGCTGGGTTGGGCTCCCTTGGCCTTCCGGGGGCCTTGGACGCTGTCTTGGGAAGACCATGGGCACAAGGCCATGGCATATAGTGAGGAATGGACCACGGTTGGCAAGGCTAGGCATATAGAGAGGAATGGACCACGGTTGCCAAGGTTGCGCAAGTTTTGGGCATTTTTTGCCCGGATATGCCCAAGTATGCCCCGATAGGCCCGTTACGCCCCGGTATGAACGCGTATGCCCGGATAGACTCGGTATGCCTTGGGATACATGCGTATGCCCCGATAGGCTTGGTACGCCCCGATATGCGCACGTGTGCCCCAGTAGGGCTCGGTATGCCCCGGTATGTACGCGTGTGCCCCGATAGGCCCGGTATGCCCCGATATGCACACGTGTGCCCCAATAGGGGTCGGTATGCCCCGGTAGGTACGCGTGTGCCCCGTAATGCACGTTTCGCAGATCTCCCCGCATGTCCCGCCCCTATATGTAATACTTACTTACTTACTTACTTTCTTTCTTGCTTGCTTGCTTGCTTGCAATGGTTGGGAGTGCCCGGCATGCCCCGCTGCAGAGACCAAGG
>NW_027519064.1:127500-147500 GCF_043159265.1 Tasmannia lanceolata
TAGCAAGGCATTGCTGGGTTGGGCTCCCTTGGCCTTTTGGGCGCCTTGGACGATGTCTTGCGAAGACCATGGGCACAAGGCCATGGCATATGGTGAGGAAAGGACCACGGTTGCCAAGGTTAGGCACCGGAATGCTTGGCCTTGGCTTGCCCTAGCAGGGCATTGCTGGGTTGGGCTCCCTTGGCCTTTTGGGCGCCTTGGACGATGTCTTGCGAAGACCATGGGCACAAGGCCATGGCATATGGTGAGGAAAGGACCACGGTTGCCAAGGTTAGGCACCGGAATGCTTGGCCTTGGCTTGCCAAAGCAGGGCATTGCTGGGTTGGGCTCCCTTGGCCTTCCGGGCGCCTTGGACACTGTCTTGGGAAGACCATGGGCACAAGGCCATGGCATATGGTGGGGAATGGACCACGGTTGCCAAGGCTAGGCATATAGAGAGGAATCGCATTTTTGCCCGGATAGGCACCGGAATGCTTGGCCTTGGCTTGCCATAGCAGGGCATTGCTGGGTTGGGCTCCCTTGGCCTTCCGGGGGCCTTGGACGCTGTCTTGGGAAGACCATGGGCACAAGGCCATGGCATATAGTGAGGAATGGACCACGGTTGGCAAGGCTAGGCATATAGAGAGGAATGGACCACGGTTGCCAAGGTTGCGCAAGTTTTGGGCATTTTTTGCCCGGATATGCCCAAGTATGCCCCGATAGGCCCGTTACGCCCCGGTATGAACGCGTATGCCCGGATAGACTCGGTATGCCTTGGGATACATGCGTATGCCCCGATAGGCTTGGTACGCCCCGATATGCGCACGTGTGCCCCAGTAGGGCTCGGTATGCCCCGGTATGTACGCGTGTGCCCCGATAGGCCCGGTATGCCCCGATATGCACACGTGTGCCCCAATAGGGGTCGGTATGCCCCGGTAGGTACGCGTGTGCCCCGTAATGCACGTTTCGCAGATCTCCCCGCATGTCCCGCCCCTATATGTAATACTTACTTACTTACTTACTTTCTTTCTTGCTTGCTTGCTTGCTTGCAATGGTTGGGAGTGCCCGGCATGCCCCGCTGCAGAGACCAAGGGCGCAATGACTTGGCACCGCGGATGCCGGGACTCCGGCACTTCCCGTGGCACTGATGGTTGGTTCCAAAGACAAAAGGCCGTGCAAGGCCACCGCACCGCGGATGATTTTGCTCGTGCTGGCGCCGTTGTGTGGCCAAAGAACATGCGTGAATGCTCGTGTCGGAAGGGTTGGTGTCCTGGCCCCGCGGGTGTCACGAATGCTCGGTTGCGAAGACCATGGGACCAGAGCCATGGCACGTCGGATGATGGCTCCAGCTGGCGCCCCGGCACTTTCTGTGGCATTGATGCTCGGTTTCAAAGACAAACGTGCGCAGGGCCAGGGGACCGCGGATGACTGCTCGTGCTGGCCCCGTTGGGCAGCATTGATGGTCGGTTGCAAAAAAAATGCGCGATTGCTCGTGTCGGGGCCCGGCAAGCCAAGGCCAAGCGAGCCATGGCACGTCGGATGATGGCTCCAGCTGGCGCCCCGGCACTTTCTGTGGCATTGATGCTCGGTTTCAAAGACAAACGTGCGCAGGGCCAGGGGACCGCGGATGACTGCTCGTGCTGGCCCCGTTGGGCGGCATTGATGGTCGGTTGCAAAGAAAATGCGCGATTGCTCGTGTCGGGGCCTGGCAAGCCAAGGCCAAGCGAGCCATGGCAACGCGGATGATGGCTCGCTAGTGCTGGCGCCGTGCACAGTGGCCTCGCACACTCGCCCTGCACGCTTCCCTTGCACGCAGCCTTGCACACTAGCCTCGCATGCGAGCCTTGCACCCTAGCCATGCAAACTAGCCTTGCACGGTAGCCATGCACACAAGCCGTGCACATTAGCCATGCGCACAAGCCCCGCACACTAGCCTTGCGCACAACCCTTGCACACAAGCCATGCACTCGAGCAATGCACACAAGCCTTGCACTCAAGCAATGCACACAAGCCCTGGACACTAGCCTTGCACACGGGCCTGGCACACAAGCCTTGGGCACTAGCCTTGCGCACTAGCGTTCCACATGAGCCTTGCACACTAGCCTTGGACACTAGCCTTGCACACAGGCCTTGCACACTAGGCATGCTTGGGCGAGCTGATCCCGCATCAAGTCGACGGGTCTAGGCATTCTTGGGCGCAGATCCCGCATCGTCTCGTCGCGTCTGGGCGCAAACACGTCGCGTCTCGTTGCGTCTTCAGAAGTCGTCGCTAACAGCACCTTTGGTTGCCACTGGTGGTTAGGCTGGTTGGTTGCGCAAACCCTATAGGAGGGTGGCATGCTGGTGGGCGTTTTTGCCCGGATAGGCACTAGAATGTGCAGATTTTGGGCGTTTTTGCCTGGATAGGCTAAGGAATGGGCATGCTTTGGGCGTTTTTGCCCGGATAGGCACCGGAATGCTTGGCCTTGGCTTGTCCTAGCAAGGCATTGCTGGGTTGGGCTCCCTTGGCCTTTTGGGCGCCTTGGACGATGTCTTGCGAAGACCATGGGCACAAGGCCATGGCATATGGTGAGGAAAGGACCACGGTTGCCAAGGTTAGGCACCGGAATGCTTGGCCTTGGCTTGCCAAAGCAGGGCATTGCTGGGTTGGGCTCCCTTGGCCTTCCGGGCGCCTTGGACACTGTCTTGGGAAGACCATGGGCACAAGGCCATGGCATATGGTGGGGAATGGACCACGGTTGCCAAGGCTAGGCATATAGAGAGGAATTGCATTTTTGCCCGGATAGGCACCGGAATGCTTGGCCTTGGCTTGCCATAGCAGGGCATTGCTGGGTTGGGCTCCCTTGGCCTTCCGGGGGCCTTGGACGCTGTCTTGGGAAGACCATGGGCACAAGGCCATGGCATATAGTGAGGAATGGACCACGGTTGGCAAGGCTAGGCATATAGAGAGGAATGGACCACGGTTGCCAAGGTTGCGCAAGTTTTGGGCATTTTTTGCCCGGATATGCCCAAGTATGCCCCGATAGGCCCGTTACGCCCCGGTATGAACGCGTATGCCCGGATAGACTCGGTATGCCTTGGGATACATGCGTATGCCCCGATAGGCTTGGTACGCCCCGATATGCGCACGTGTGCCCCAGTAGGGCTCGGTATGCCCCGGTATGTACGCGTGTGCCCCGATAGGCCCGGTATGCCCCGATATGCACACGTGTGCCCCAATAGGGGTCGGTATGCCCCGGTAGGTACGCGTGTGCCCCGTAATGCACGTTTCGCAGATCTCCCCGCATGTCCCGCCCCTATATGTAATACTTACTTACTTACTTACTTTCTTTCTTGCTTGCTTGCTTGCTTGCAATGGTTGGGAGTGCCCGGCATGCCCCGCTGCAGAGACCAAGGGCGCAATGACTTGGCACCGCGGATGCCGGGACTCCGGCACTTCCCGTGGCACTGATGGTTGGTTCCAAAGACAAAAGGCCGTGCAAGGCCACCGCACCGCGGATGATTTTGCTCGTGCTGGCGCCGTTGTGTGGCCAAAGAACATGCGCGAATGCTCGTGTCGGAAGGGTTGGTGTCCTGGCCCCGCGGGTGTCACGAATGCTCGGTTGCGAAGACCATGGGACCAGAGCCATGGCACGTCGGATGATGGCTCCAGCTGGCGCCCCGGCACTTTCTGTGGCATTGATGCTCGGTTTCAAAGACAAACGTGCGCAGGGCCAGGGGACCGCGGATGACTGCTCGTGCTGGCCCCGTTGGGCGGCATTGATGGTCGGTTGCAAAGAAAATGCGCGATTGCTCGTGTCGGGGCCCGGCAAGCCAAGGCCAAGCGAGCCATGGCACGTCGGATGATGGCTCCAGCTGGCGCCCCGGCACTTTCTGTGGCATTGATGCTCGGTTTCCAAGACAAACGTGCGCAGGGCCAGGGGACCGCGGATGACTGCTCGTGCTGGCCCCGTTGGGCGGCATTGATGGTCGGTTGCAAAGAAAATGCGCGATTGCTCGTGTCGGGGCCTGGCAAGCCAAGGCCAAGCGAGCCATGGCAACGCGGATGATGGCTCGCTAGTGCTGGCGCCGTGCACAGTGGCCTCGCACACTCGCCCTGCACGCTTCCCTTGCACGCAGCCTTGCACACTAGCCTCGCATGCGAGCCTTGCACCCTAGCCATGCAAACTAGCCTTGCACGGTAGCCATGCACACAAGCCGTGCACATTAGCCATGCGCACAAGCCCCGCACACTAGCCTTGCGCACAACCCTTGCACACAAGCCATGCACTCGAGCAATGCACACAAGCCTTGCACTCAAGCAATGCACACAAGCCCTGGACACTAGCCTTGCACACGGGCCTGGCACACAAGCCTTGGGCACTAGCCTTGCGCACTAGCGTTCCACATGAGCCTTGCACACTAGCCTTGGACACTAGCCTTGCACACAGGCCTTGCACACTAGGCATGCTTGGGCGAGCTGATCCCGCATCAAGTCGACGGGTCTAGGCATTCTTGGGCGCAGATCCCGCATCGTCTCGTCGCGTCTGGGCGCAAACACGTCGCGTCTCGTTGCGTCTTCAGAAGTCGTCGCTAACAGCACCTTTGGTTGCCACTGGTGGTTAGGCTGGTTGGTTGCGCAAACCCTATAGGAGGGTGGCATGCTGGTGGGCGTTTTTGCCCGGATAGGCACTAGAATGTGCAGATTTTGGGCGTTTTTGCCTGGATAGGCTAAGGAATGGGCATGCTTTGGGCGTTTTTGCCCGGATAGGCACCGGAATGCTTGGCCTTGGCTTGTCCTAGCAAGGCATTGCTGGGTTGGGCTCCCTTGGCCTTTTGGGCGCCTTGGACGATGTCTTGCGAAGACCATGGGCACAAGGCCATGGCATATGGTGAGGAAAGGACCACGGTTGCCAAGGTTAGGCACCGGAATGCTTGGCCTTGGCTTGCCAAAGCAGGGCATTGCTGGGTTGGGCTCCCTTGGCCTTCCGGGCGCCTTGGACACTGTCTTGGGAAGACCATGGGCACAAGGCCATGGCATATGGTGGGGAATGGACCACGGTTGCCAAGGCTAGGCATATAGAGAGGAATTGCATTTTTGCCCGGATAGGCACCGGAATGCTTGGCCTTGGCTTGCCATAGCAGGGCATTGCTGGGTTGGGCTCCCTTGGCCTTCCGGGGGCCTTGGACGCTGTCTTGGGAAGACCATGGGCACAAGGCCATGGCATATAGTGAGGAATGGACCACGGTTGGCAAGGCTAGGCATATAGAGAGGAATGGACCACGGTTGCCAAGGTTGCGCAAGTTTTGGGCATTTTTTGCCCGGATATGCCCAAGTATGCCCCGATAGGCCCGTTACGCCCCGGTATGAACGCGTATGCCCGGATAGACTCGGTATGCCTTGGGATACATGCGTATGCCCCGATAGGCTTGGTACGCCCCGATATGCGCACGTGTGCCCCAGTAGGGCTCGGTATGCCCCGGTATGTACGCGTGTGCCCCGATAGGCCCGGTATGCCCCGATATGCACACGTGTGCCCCAATAGGGGTCGGTATGCCCCGGTAGGTACGCGTGTGCCCCGTAATGCACGTTTCGCAGATCTCCCCGCATGTCCCGCCCCTATATGTAATACTTACTTACTTACTTTCTTTCTTTCTTGCTTGCTTGCTTGCTTGCAATGGTTGGGAGTGCCCGGCATGCCCCGCTGCAGAGACCAAGGGCGCAATGACTTGGCACCGCGGATGCCGGGACTCCGGCACTTCCCGTGGCACTGATGGTTGGTTCCAAAGACAAAAGGCCGTGCAAGGCCACCACACCGCGGATGATTTTGCTCGTGCTGGCGCCGTTGTGTGGCCAAAGAACATGCGCGAATGCTCGTGTCGGAAGGGTTGGTGTCCTGGCCCCGCGGGTGTCACGAATGCTCGGTTGCGAAGACCATGGGACCAGAGCCATGGCACGTCGGATGATGGCTCCAGCTGGCGCCCCGGCACTTTCTGTGGCATTGATGCTCGGTTTCAAAGACAAACGTGCGCAGGGCCAGGGGACCGCGGATGACTGCTCGTGCTGGCCCCGTTGGGCGGCATTGATGGTCGGTTGCAAAGAAAATGCGCGATTGCTCGTGTCGGGGCCTGGCAAGCCAAGGCCAAGCGAGCCATGGCAACGCGGATGATGGCTCCAGCTGGCGCCCCGGCACTTTCTGTGGCATTGATGCTCGGTTTCGAAGACAAACGTGCGCAGGGCCAGGGGACCGCGGAGGACTGCTCGTGCTGGCCCCGTTGGGCGGCATTGATGGTGTGTTGCAGAGAGCATGTGCGATTGCAAGTGTCGGCCGGGTTTGGGTTCCCTTGGGCTTTCGGGTGCCTTGGACGCTGTCTTGCGAAGACCATGGGCACAAGGCCCCGTCCTGGCCCCTTGTTCGATTCGCTCTCGTCTTGCGCTTGCTTCCAAGGTCCTCCATGACCTTCCCCATGGCCTTGCTAGATCCCCCCCATGACGCATGACCTCTGTCCGTTGATTGGTTTTGAGTGCACACCATGCCCGGCTTGGCACCGTGTTGTCGCGTGAGTGGCATTTGGATCGTGCATGCTGGTGGGCTACCTGCCAATGCGCACAAGCCTTGCACACTAGCCTTGCGCACGAGCCTTGCACAAAAGCCTTGGACACAAGCCTTGCGCACAAGCCATGCGCACAAGCCTTGGACGCTAGCCTTGCACACAAGCCATGCATACAAGCCTTGCTCACAAGCCTTGGGCACTGGCCCATCGCAGTAGCCTTGCACACAAGCCTTGCGCACTAGCTTTGGGCACGAGCCTTGCGCACTTGCCTTGGGCACTAGCCTTGCACACAACCCTTGGGAACTAGCCTTGCGCACCAGCCTTGCCCACAAGCCTTGCACACCAGCCTTGCACACTAGCCTTGCATACAAGCCTTGCACACTAGCCTTGCACACAGGCCATGCTCACTAGCCTTGGGCACTAGCCTTGCACACAGACCTTGGGCACTAGCCTTGCGCACTAGCCTTGCCCACGAGCCTTGCACACTAGCCTTGCACGCAGGCCTTGCACGCTAGGCATGCTTGGGCCAGCAGCTCCCGCATCAAGTCGGCGGGTGTAGGCACGGTTGGGCGCAGATCCCGCATCGCCTCGTCGCGTCTGGGCGCAAACCCGTCGCGTCTCGTTGCGTCTTCAGAAGTCGTCGCTAACAGCACCTTTGGTTGCCACTGGTGGTTAGGCGGGTTGGTTGCGCAAACCCTATAGGAGGGTGGCATGCTGCGGGGCGCTGGAATGCGCAGGCTTAGGGCGTTTTTGCCCGGATAGGCACTGGAATGTGCTGGTTTTGGGCGTTTTTGCCTGGATAGGCTAAGGAATGGGCATGCTTTGGGCGTTTTCCCCGGATAGGCACTGGAATGGGCTGGTTTTGGGCGTTTTTGCCTGGATAGGCTAACGAATGGGGCATGCTTTGGGCGTTTTTGCCCGGGTAGGCACTGGAATGCCTGGCCTTGGCTGGGCATTGCTGGGTTGGGCTCCCTTGGCCTTTCAGGCGCCTTGGATGCTGTCTTGGGAAGACCATGGGCACAAGGCCATGGCATATAGTGAGGAATGGACCACGGTTGGCAAGGCTAGGCATATAGAGAGGAATGGACCACGGTTGCCAAGGTTGCGCAAGTTTTGGGCATTTTTTGCCCGGATATGCCCAAGTATGCCCCGATAGGCCCGTTACGCCCCGGTATGAACGCGTATGCCCGGATAGACTCGGTATGCCTTGGGATACATGCGTATGCCCCGATAGGCTTGGTACGCCCCGATATGCGCACGTGTGCCCCAGTAGGGCTCGGTATGCCCCGGTATGTACGCGTGTGCCCCGATAGGCCCGGTATGCCCCGATATGCACACGTGTGCCCCAATAGGGGTCGGTATGCCCCGGTAGGTACGCGTGTGCCCCGTAATGCACGTTTCGCAGATCTCCCCGCATGTCCCGCCCCTATATGTAATACTTACTTACTTACTTTCTTTCTTGCTTGCTTGCTTGCTTGCAATGGTTGGGAGTGCCCGGCATGCCCCGCTGCAGAGACCAAGGGCGCAATGACTTGGCACCGCGGATGCCGGGACTCCGGCACTTCCCGTGGCACTGATGGTTGGTTCCAAAGACAAAAGGCCGTGCAAGGCCACCGCACCGCGGATGATTTTGCTCGTGCTGGCGCCGTTGTGTGGCCAAAGAACATGCGCGAATGCTCGTGTCGGAAGGGTTGGTGTCCTGGCCCCGCGGGTGTCACGAATGCTCGGTTGCGAAGACCATGGGACCAGAGCCATGGCACGTCGGATGATGGCTCCAGCTGGCGCCCCGGCACTTTCTGTGGCATTGATGCTCGGTTTCAAAGACAAACGTGCGCAGTGCCAGGGGACCGCGGATGACTGCTCGTGCTGGCCCCGTTGGGCGGCATTGATGGTCGGTTGCAAAGAAAATGCGCGATTGCTCGTGTCGGGGCCCGGCAAGCCAAGGCCAAGCGAGCCATGGCACGTCGGATGATGGCTCCAGCTGGCGCCCCGGCACTTTCTGTGGCATTGATGCTCGGTTTCAAAGACAAACGTGCGCAGGGCCAGGGGACCGCGGATGACTGCTCGTGCTGGCCCCGTTGGGCGGCATTGATGGTCGGTTGCAAAGAAAATGCGCGATTGCTCGTGTCGGGGCCTGGCAAGCCAAGGCCAAGCGAGCCATGGCAACGCGGATGATGGCTCGCTAGTGCTGGCGCCGTGCACAGTGGCCTCGCACACTCGCCCTGCACGCTTCCCTTGCACGCAGCCTTGCACACTAGCCTCGCATGCGAGCCTTGCACCCTAGCCATGCAAACTAGCCTTGCACGGTAGCCATGCACACAAGCCGTGCACATTAGCCATGCGCACAAGCCCCGCACACTAGCCTTGCGCACAACCCTTGCACACAAGCCATGCACTCGAGCAATGCACACAAGCCTTGCACTCAAGCAATGCACACAAGCCCTGGACACTAGCCTTGCACACGGGCCTGGCACACAAGCCTTGGGCACTAGCCTTGCGCACTAGCGTTCCACATGAGCCTTGCACACTAGCCTTGGACACTAGCCTTGCACACAGGCCTTGCACACTAGGCATGCTTGGGCGAGCTGATCCCGCATCAAGTCGACGGGTCTAGGCATTCTTGGGCGCAGATCCCGCATCGTCTCGTCGCGTCTGGGCGCAAACACGTCGCGTCTCGTTGCGTCTTCAGAAGTCGTCGCTAACAGCACCTTTGGTTGCCACTGGTGGTTAGGCTGGTTGGTTGCGCAAACCCTATAGGAGGGTGGCATGCTGGTGGGCGTTTTTGCCCGGATAGGCACTAGAATGTGCAGATTTTGGGCGTTTTTGCCTGGATAGGCTAAGGAATGGGCATGCTTTGGGCGTTTTTGCCCGGATAGGCACCGGAATGCTTGGCCTTGGCTTGTCCTAGCAAGGCATTGCTGGGTTGGGCTCCCTTGGCCTTTTGGGCGCCTTGGACGATGTCTTGCGAAGACCATGGGCACAAGGCCATGGCATATGGTGAGGAAAGGACCACGGTTGCCAAGGTTAGGCACCGGAATGCTTGGCCTTGGCTTGCCCTAGCAGGGCATTGCTGGGTTGGGCTCCCTTGGCCTTTTGGGCGCCTTGGACGATGTCTTGCGAAGACCATGGGCACAAGGCCATGGCATATGGTGAGGAAAGGACCACGGTTGCCAAGGTTAGGCACCGGAATGCTTGGCCTTGGCTTGCCAAAGCAGGGCATTGCTGGGTTGGGCTCCCTTGGCCTTCCGGGCGCCTTGGACACTGTCTTGGGAAGACCATGGGCACAAGGCCATGGCATATGGTGGGGAATGGACCACGGTTGCCAAGGCTAGGCATATAGAGAGGAATCGCATTTTTGCCCGGATAGGCACCGGAATGCTTGGCCTTGGCTTGCCATAGCAGGGCATTGCTGGGTTGGGCTCCCTTGGCCTTCCGGGGGCCTTGGACGCTGTCTTGGGAAGACCATGGGCACAAGGCCATGGCATATAGTGAGGAATGGACCACGGTTGGCAAGGCTAGGCATATAGAGAGGAATGGACCACGGTTGCCAAGGTTGCGCAAGTTTTGGGCATTTTTTGCCCGGATATGCCCAAGTATGCCCCGATAGGCCCGTTACGCCCCGGTATGAACGCGTATGCCCGGATAGACTCGGTATGCCTTGGGATACATGCGTATGCCCCGATAGGCTTGGTACGCCCCGATATGCGCACGTGTGCCCCAGTAGGGCTCGGTATGCCCCGGTATGTACGCGTGTGCCCCGATAGGCCCGGTATGCCCCGATATGCACACGTGTGCCCCAATAGGGGTCGGTATGCCCCGGTAGGTACGCGTGTGCCCCGTAATGCACGTTTCGCAGATCTCCCCGCATGTCCCGCCCCTATATGTAATACTTACTTACTTACTTACTTTCTTTCTTGCTTGCTTGCTTGCTTGCAATGGTTGGGAGTGCCCGGCATGCCCCGCTGCAGAGACCAAGGGCGCAATGACTTGGCACCGCGGATGCCGGGACTCCGGCACTTCCCGTGGCACTGATGGTTGGTTCCAAAGACAAAAGGCCGTGCAAGGCCACCGCACCGCGGATGATTTTGCTCGTGCTGGCGCCGTTGTGTGGCCAAAGAACATGCGTGAATGCTCGTGTCGGAAGGGTTGGTGTCCTGGCCCCGCGGGTGTCACGAATGCTCGGTTGCGAAGACCATGGGACCAGAGCCATGGCACGTCGGATGATGGCTCCAGCTGGCGCCCCGGCACTTTCTGTGGCATTGATGCTCGGTTTCAAAGACAAACGTGCGCAGGGCCAGGGGACCGCGGATGACTGCTCGTGCTGGCCCCGTTGGGCAGCATTGATGGTCGGTTGCAAAAAAAATGCGCGATTGCTCGTGTCGGGGCCCGGCAAGCCAAGGCCAAGCGAGCCATGGCACGTCGGATGATGGCTCCAGCTGGCGCCCCGGCACTTTCTGTGGCATTGATGCTCGGTTTCAAAGACAAACGTGCGCAGGGCCAGGGGACCGCGGATGACTGCTCGTGCTGGCCCCGTTGGGCGGCATTGATGGTCGGTTGCAAAGAAAATGCGCGATTGCTCGTGTCGGGGCCTGGCAAGCCAAGGCCAAGCGAGCCATGGCAACGCGGATGATGGCTCGCTAGTGCTGGCGCCGTGCACAGTGGCCTCGCACACTCGCCCTGCACGCTTCCCTTGCACGCAGCCTTGCACACTAGCCTCGCATGCGAGCCTTGCACCCTAGCCATGCAAACTAGCCTTGCACGGTAGCCATGCACACAAGCCGTGCACATTAGCCATGCGCACAAGCCCCGCACACTAGCCTTGCGCACAACCCTTGCACACAAGCCATGCACTCGAGCAATGCACACAAGCCTTGCACTCAAGCAATGCACACAAGCCCTGGACACTAGCCTTGCACACGGGCCTGGCACACAAGCCTTGGGCACTAGCCTTGCGCACTAGCGTTCCACATGAGCCTTGCACACTAGCCTTGGACACTAGCCTTGCACACAGGCCTTGCACACTAGGCATGCTTGGGCGAGCTGATCCCGCATCAAGTCGACGGGTCTAGGCATTCTTGGGCGCAGATCCCGCATCGTCTCGTCGCGTCTGGGCGCAAACACGTCGCGTCTCGTTGCGTCTTCAGAAGTCGTCGCTAACAGCACCTTTGGTTGCCACTGGTGGTTAGGCTGGTTGGTTGCGCAAACCCTATAGGAGGGTGGCATGCTGGTGGGCGTTTTTGCCCGGATAGGCACTAGAATGTGCAGATTTTGGGCGTTTTTGCCTGGATAGGCTAAGGAATGGGCATGCTTTGGGCGTTTTTGCCCGGATAGGCACCGGAATGCTTGGCCTTGGCTTGTCCTAGCAAGGCATTGCTGGGTTGGGCTCCCTTGGCCTTTTGGGCGCCTTGGACGATGTCTTGCGAAGACCATGGGCACAAGGCCATGGCATATGGTGAGGAAAGGACCACGGTTGCCAAGGTTAGGCACCGGAATGCTTGGCCTTGGCTTGCCAAAGCAGGGCATTGCTGGGTTGGGCTCCCTTGGCCTTCCGGGCGCCTTGGACACTGTCTTGGGAAGACCATGGGCACAAGGCCATGGCATATGGTGGGGAATGGACCACGGTTGCCAAGGCTAGGCATATAGAGAGGAATTGCATTTTTGCCCGGATAGGCACCGGAATGCTTGGCCTTGGCTTGCCATAGCAGGGCATTGCTGGGTTGGGCTCCCTTGGCCTTCCGGGGGCCTTGGACGCTGTCTTGGGAAGACCATGGGCACAAGGCCATGGCATATAGTGAGGAATGGACCACGGTTGGCAAGGCTAGGCATATAGAGAGGAATGGACCACGGTTGCCAAGGTTGCGCAAGTTTTGGGCATTTTTTGCCCGGATATGCCCAAGTATGCCCCGATAGGCCCGTTACGCCCCGGTATGAACGCGTATGCCCGGATAGACTCGGTATGCCTTGGGATACATGCGTATGCCCCGATAGGCTTGGTACGCCCCGATATGCGCACGTGTGCCCCAGTAGGGCTCGGTATGCCCCGGTATGTACGCGTGTGCCCCGATAGGCCCGGTATGCCCCGATATGCACACGTGTGCCCCAATAGGGGTCGGTATGCCCCGGTAGGTACGCGTGTGCCCCGTAATGCACGTTTCGCAGATCTCCCCGCATGTCCCGCCCCTATATGTAATACTTACTTACTTACTTACTTTCTTTCTTGCTTGCTTGCTTGCTTGCAATGGTTGGGAGTGCCCGGCATGCCCCGCTGCAGAGACCAAGGGCGCAATGACTTGGCACCGCGGATGCCGGGACTCCGGCACTTCCCGTGGCACTGATGGTTGGTTCCAAAGACAAAAGGCCGTGCAAGGCCACCGCACCGCGGATGATTTTGCTCGTGCTGGCGCCGTTGTGTGGCCAAAGAACATGCGCGAATGCTCGTGTCGGAAGGGTTGGTGTCCTGGCCCCGCGGGTGTCACGAATGCTCGGTTGCGAAGACCATGGGACCAGAGCCATGGCACGTCGGATGATGGCTCCAGCTGGCGCCCCGGCACTTTCTGTGGCATTGATGCTCGGTTTCAAAGACAAACGTGCGCAGGGCCAGGGGACCGCGGATGACTGCTCGTGCTGGCCCCGTTGGGCGGCATTGATGGTCGGTTGCAAAGAAAATGCGCGATTGCTCGTGTCGGGGCCCGGCAAGCCAAGGCCAAGCGAGCCATGGCACGTCGGATGATGGCTCCAGCTGGCGCCCCGGCACTTTCTGTGGCATTGATGCTCGGTTTCCAAGACAAACGTGCGCAGGGCCAGGGGACCGCGGATGACTGCTCGTGCTGGCCCCGTTGGGCGGCATTGATGGTCGGTTGCAAAGAAAATGCGCGATTGCTCGTGTCGGGGCCTGGCAAGCCAAGGCCAAGCGAGCCATGGCAACGCGGATGATGGCTCGCTAGTGCTGGCGCCGTGCACAGTGGCCTCGCACACTCGCCCTGCACGCTTCCCTTGCACGCAGCCTTGCACACTAGCCTCGCATGCGAGCCTTGCACCCTAGCCATGCAAACTAGCCTTGCACGGTAGCCATGCACACAAGCCGTGCACATTAGCCATGCGCACAAGCCCCGCACACTAGCCTTGCGCACAACCCTTGCACACAAGCCATGCACTCGAGCAATGCACACAAGCCTTGCACTCAAGCAATGCACACAAGCCCTGGACACTAGCCTTGCACACGGGCCTGGCACACAAGCCTTGGGCACTAGCCTTGCGCACTAGCGTTCCACATGAGCCTTGCACACTAGCCTTGGACACTAGCCTTGCACACAGGCCTTGCACACTAGGCATGCTTGGGCGAGCTGATCCCGCATCAAGTCGACGGGTCTAGGCATTCTTGGGCGCAGATCCCGCATCGTCTCGTCGCGTCTGGGCGCAAACACGTCGCGTCTCGTTGCGTCTTCAGAAGTCGTCGCTAACAGCACCTTTGGTTGCCACTGGTGGTTAGGCTGGTTGGTTGCGCAAACCCTATAGGAGGGTGGCATGCTGGTGGGCGTTTTTGCCCGGATAGGCACTAGAATGTGCAGATTTTGGGCGTTTTTGCCTGGATAGGCTAAGGAATGGGCATGCTTTGGGCGTTTTTGCCCGGATAGGCACCGGAATGCTTGGCCTTGGCTTGTCCTAGCAAGGCATTGCTGGGTTGGGCTCCCTTGGCCTTTTGGGCGCCTTGGACGATGTCTTGCGAAGACCATGGGCACAAGGCCATGGCATATGGTGAGGAAAGGACCACGGTTGCCAAGGTTAGGCACCGGAATGCTTGGCCTTGGCTTGCCAAAGCAGGGCATTGCTGGGTTGGGCTCCCTTGGCCTTCCGGGCGCCTTGGACACTGTCTTGGGAAGACCATGGGCACAAGGCCATGGCATATGGTGGGGAATGGACCACGGTTGCCAAGGCTAGGCATATAGAGAGGAATTGCATTTTTGCCCGGATAGGCACCGGAATGCTTGGCCTTGGCTTGCCATAGCAGGGCATTGCTGGGTTGGGCTCCCTTGGCCTTCCGGGGGCCTTGGACGCTGTCTTGGGAAGACCATGGGCACAAGGCCATGGCATATAGTGAGGAATGGACCACGGTTGGCAAGGCTAGGCATATAGAGAGGAATGGACCACGGTTGCCAAGGTTGCGCAAGTTTTGGGCATTTTTTGCCCGGATATGCCCAAGTATGCCCCGATAGGCCCGTTACGCCCCGGTATGAACGCGTATGCCCGGATAGACTCGGTATGCCTTGGGATACATGCGTATGCCCCGATAGGCTTGGTACGCCCCGATATGCGCACGTGTGCCCCAGTAGGGCTCGGTATGCCCCGGTATGTACGCGTGTGCCCCGATAGGCCCGGTATGCCCCGATATGCACACGTGTGCCCCAATAGGGGTCGGTATGCCCCGGTAGGTACGCGTGTGCCCCGTAATGCACGTTTCGCAGATCTCCCCGCATGTCCCGCCCCTATATGTAATACTTACTTACTTACTTTCTTTCTTTCTTGCTTGCTTGCTTGCTTGCAATGGTTGGGAGTGCCCGGCATGCCCCGCTGCAGAGACCAAGGGCGCAATGACTTGGCACCGCGGATGCCGGGACTCCGGCACTTCCCGTGGCACTGATGGTTGGTTCCAAAGACAAAAGGCCGTGCAAGGCCACCACACCGCGGATGATTTTGCTCGTGCTGGCGCCGTTGTGTGGCCAAAGAACATGCGCGAATGCTCGTGTCGGAAGGGTTGGTGTCCTGGCCCCGCGGGTGTCACGAATGCTCGGTTGCGAAGACCATGGGACCAGAGCCATGGCACGTCGGATGATGGCTCCAGCTGGCGCCCCGGCACTTTCTGTGGCATTGATGCTCGGTTTCAAAGACAAACGTGCGCAGGGCCAGGGGACCGCGGATGACTGCTCGTGCTGGCCCCGTTGGGCGGCATTGATGGTCGGTTGCAAAGAAAATGCGCGATTGCTCGTGTCGGGGCCTGGCAAGCCAAGGCCAAGCGAGCCATGGCAACGCGGATGATGGCTCCAGCTGGCGCCCCGGCACTTTCTGTGGCATTGATGCTCGGTTTCGAAGACAAACGTGCGCAGGGCCAGGGGACCGCGGAGGACTGCTCGTGCTGGCCCCGTTGGGCGGCATTGATGGTGTGTTGCAGAGAGCATGTGCGATTGCAAGTGTCGGCCGGGTTTGGGTTCCCTTGGGCTTTCGGGTGCCTTGGACGCTGTCTTGCGAAGACCATGGGCACAAGGCCCCGTCCTGGCCCCTTGTTCGATTCGCTCTCGTCTTGCGCTTGCTTCCAAGGTCCTCCATGACCTTCCCCATGGCCTTGCTAGATCCCCCCCATGACGCATGACCTCTGTCCGTTGATTGGTTTTGAGTGCACACCATGCCCGGCTTGGCACCGTGTTGTCGCGTGAGTGGCATTTGGATCGTGCATGCTGGTGGGCTACCTGCCAATGCGCACAAGCCTTGCACACTAGCCTTGCGCACGAGCCTTGCACAAAAGCCTTGGACACAAGCCTTGCGCACAAGCCATGCGCACAAGCCTTGGACGCTAGCCTTGCACACAAGCCATGCATACAAGCCTTGCTCACAAGCCTTGGGCACTGGCCCATCGCAGTAGCCTTGCACACAAGCCTTGCGCACTAGCTTTGGGCACGAGCCTTGCGCACTTGCCTTGGGCACTAGCCTTGCACACAACCCTTGGGAACTAGCCTTGCGCACCAGCCTTGCCCACAAGCCTTGCACACCAGCCTTGCACACTAGCCTTGCATACAAGCCTTGCACACTAGCCTTGCACACAGGCCATGCTCACTAGCCTTGGGCACTAGCCTTGCACACAGACCTTGGGCACTAGCCTTGCGCACTAGCCTTGCCCACGAGCCTTGCACACTAGCCTTGCACGCAGGCCTTGCACGCTAGGCATGCTTGGGCCAGCAGCTCCCGCATCAAGTCGGCGGGTGTAGGCACGGTTGGGCGCAGATCCCGCATCGCCTCGTCGCGTCTGGGCGCAAACCCGTCGCGTCTCGTTGCGTCTTCAGAAGTCGTCGCTAACAGCACCTTTGGTTGCCACTGGTGGTTAGGCGGGTTGGTTGCGCAAACCCTATAGGAGGGTGGCATGCTGCGGGGCGCTGGAATGCGCAGGCTTAGGGCGTTTTTGCCCGGATAGGCACTGGAATGTGCTGGTTTTGGGCGTTTTTGCCTGGATAGGCTAAGGAATGGGCATGCTTTGGGCGTTTTCCCCGGATAGGCACTGGAATGGGCTGGTTTTGGGCGTTTTTGCCTGGATAGGCTAACGAATGGGGCATGCTTTGGGCGTTTTTGCCCGGGTAGGCACTGGAATGCCTGGCCTTGGCTGGGCATTGCTGGGTTGGGCTCCCTTGGCCTTTCAGGCGCCTTGGATGCTGTCTTGGGAAGACCATGGGCACAAGGCCATGGCATATAGTGAGGAATGGACCACGGTTGGCAAGGCTAGGCATATAGAGAGGAATGGACCACGGTTGCCAAGGTTGCGCAAGTTTTGGGCATTTTTTGCCCGGATATGCCCAAGTATGCCCCGATAGGCCCGTTACGCCCCGGTATGAACGCGTATGCCCGGATAGACTCGGTATGCCTTGGGATACATGCGTATGCCCCGATAGGCTTGGTACGCCCCGATATGCGCACGTGTGCCCCAGTAGGGCTCGGTATGCCCCGGTATGTACGCGTGTGCCCCGATAGGCCCGGTATGCCCCGATATGCACACGTGTGCCCCAATAGGGGTCGGTATGCCCCGGTAGGTACGCGTGTGCCCCGTAATGCACGTTTCGCAGATCTCCCCGCATGTCCCGCCCCTATATGTAATACTTACTTACTTACTTTCTTTCTTGCTTGCTTGCTTGCTTGCAATGGTTGGGAGTGCCCGGCATGCCCCGCTGCAGAGACCAAGGGCGCAATGACTTGGCACCGCGGATGCCGGGACTCCGGCACTTCCCGTGGCACTGATGGTTGGTTCCAAAGACAAAAGGCCGTGCAAGGCCACCGCACCGCGGATGATTTTGCTCGTGCTGGCGCCGTTGTGTGGCCAAAGAACATGCGCGAATGCTCGTGTCGGAAGGGTTGGTGTCCTGGCCCCGCGGGTGTCACGAATGCTCGGTTGCGAAGACCATGGGACCAGAGCCATGGCACGTCGGATGATGGCTCCAGCTGGCGCCCCGGCACTTTCTGTGGCATTGATGCTCGGTTTCAAAGACAAACGTGCGCAGTGCCAGGGGACCGCGGATGACTGCTCGTGCTGGCCCCGTTGGGCGGCATTGATGGTCGGTTGCAAAGAAAATGCGCGATTGCTCGTGTCGGGGCCCGGCAAGCCAAGGCCAAGCGAGCCATGGCACGTCGGATGATGGCTCCAGCTGGCGCCCCGGCACTTTCTGTGGCATTGATGCTCGGTTTCAAAGACAAACGTGCGCAGGGCCAGGGGACCGCGGATGACTGCTCGTGCTGGCCCCGTTGGGCGGCATTGATGGTCGGTTGCAAAGAAAATGCGCGATTGCTCGTGTCGGGGCCTGGCAAGCCAAGGCCAAGCGAGCCATGGCAACGCGGATGATGGCTCGCTAGTGCTGGCGCCGTGCACAGTGGCCTCGCACACTCGCCCTGCACGCTTCCCTTGCACGCAGCCTTGCACACTAGCCTCGCATGCGAGCCTTGCACCCTAGCCATGCAAACTAGCCTTGCACGGTAGCCATGCACACAAGCCGTGCACATTAGCCATGCGCACAAGCCCCGCACACTAGCCTTGCGCACAACCCTTGCACACAAGCCATGCACTCGAGCAATGCACACAAGCCTTGCACTCAAGCAATGCACACAAGCCCTGGACACTAGCCTTGCACACGGGCCTGGCACACAAGCCTTGGGCACTAGCCTTGCGCACTAGCGTTCCACATGAGCCTTGCACACTAGCCTTGGACACTAGCCTTGCACACAGGCCTTGCACACTAGGCATGCTTGGGCGAGCTGATCCCGCATCAAGTCGACGGGTCTAGGCATTCTTGGGCGCAGATCCCGCATCGTCTCGTCGCGTCTGGGCGCAAACACGTCGCGTCTCGTTGCGTCTTCAGAAGTCGTCGCTAACAGCACCTTTGGTTGCCACTGGTGGTTAGGCTGGTTGGTTGCGCAAACCCTATAGGAGGGTGGCATGCTGGTGGGCGTTTTTGCCCGGATAGGCACTAGAATGTGCAGATTTTGGGCGTTTTTGCCTGGATAGGCTAAGGAATGGGCATGCTTTGGGCGTTTTTGCCCGGATAGGCACCGGAATGCTTGGCCTTGGCTTGTCCTAGCAAGGCATTGCTGGGTTGGGCTCCCTTG
Source organism: Tasmannia lanceolata (assembly GCF_043159265.1). Taxonomy (NCBI): domain Eukaryota; kingdom Viridiplantae; phylum Streptophyta; class Magnoliopsida; order Canellales; family Winteraceae; genus Tasmannia; species Tasmannia lanceolata. The sequence continues at coordinate 146,368 of NW_027519064.1, forward strand.
GCCTTTTGGGCGCCTTGGACGATGTCTTGCGAAGACCATGGGCACAAGGCCATGGCATATGGTGAGGAAAGGACCACGGTTGCCAAGGTTAGGCACCGGAATGCTTGGCCTTGGCTTGCCAAAGCAGGGCATTGCTGGGTTGGGCTCCCTTGGCCTTCCGGGCGCCTTGGACACTGTCTTGGGAAGACCATGGGCACAAGGCCATGGCATATGGTGGGGAATGGACCACGGTTGCCAAGGCTAGGCATATAGAGAGGAATTGCATTTTTGCCCGGATAGGCACCGGAATGCTTGGCCTTGGCTTGCCATAGCAGGGCATTGCTGGGTTGGGCTCCCTTGGCCTTCCGGGGGCCTTGGACGCTGTCTTGGGAAGACCATGGGCACAAGGCCATGGCATATAGTGAGGAATGGACCACGGTTGGCAAGGCTAGGCATATAGAGAGGAATGGACCACGGTTGCCAAGGTTGCGCAAGTTTTGGGCATTTTTTGCCCGGATATGCCCAAGTTTGCCCCGATAGGCCCGTTACGCCCCGGTATGAACGCGTATGCCCGGATAGACTCGGTATGCCTTGGGATACATGCGTATGCCCCGATAGGCTTGGTACGCCCCGATATGCGCACGTGTGCCCCAGTAGGGCTCGGTATGCCCCGGTATGTACGCGTGTGCCCCGATAGGCCCGGTATGCCCCGATATGCACACGTGTGCCCCAATAGGGGTCGGTATGCCCCGGTAGGTACGCGTGTGCCCCGTAATGCACGTTTCGCAGATCTCCCCGCATGTCCCGCCCCTATATGTAATACTTACTTACTTACTTACTTTCTTTCTTGCTTGCTTGCTTGCTTGCAATGGTTGGGAGTGCCCGGCATGCCCCGCTGCAGAGACCAAGGGCGCAATGACTTGGCACCGCGGATGCCGGGACTCCGGCACTTCCCGTGGCACTGATGGTTGGTTCCAAAGACAAAAGGCCGTGCAAGGCCACCGCACCGCGGATGATTTTGCTCGTGCTGGCGCCGTTGTGTGGCCAAAGAACATGCGCGAATGCTCGTGTCGGAAGGGTTGGTGTCCTGGCCCCGCGGGTGTCACGAATGCTCGGTTGCGAAGACCATGGGACCAGAGCCATGGCACGTCGGA
>NW_027519064.1:165000-170000 GCF_043159265.1 Tasmannia lanceolata
TTGCCAAGGTTAGGCACCGGAATGCTTGGCCTTGGCTTGCCCTAGCAGGGCATTGCTGGGTTGGGCTCCCTTGGCCTTTTGGGCGCCTTGGACGATGTCTTGCGAAGACCATGGGCACAAGGCCATGGCATATGGTGAGGAAAGGACCACGGTTGCCAAGGTTAGGCACCGGAATGCTTGGCCTTGGCTTGCCAAAGCAGGGCATTGCTGGGTTGGGCTCCCTTGGCCTTCCGGGCGCCTTGGACACTGTCTTGGGAAGACCATGGGCACAAGGCCATGGCATATGGTGGGGAATGGACCACGGTTGCCAAGGCTAGGCATATAGAGAGGAATCGCATTTTTGCCCGGATAGGCACCGGAATGCTTGGCCTTGGCTTGCCATAGCAGGGCATTGCTGGGTTGGGCTCCCTTGGCCTTCCGGGGGCCTTGGACGCTGTCTTGGGAAGACCATGGGCACAAGGCCATGGCATATAGTGAGGAATGGACCACGGTTGGCAAGGCTAGGCATATAGAGAGGAATGGACCACGGTTGCCAAGGTTGCGCAAGTTTTGGGCATTTTTTGCCCGGATATGCCCAAGTATGCCCCGATAGGCCCGTTACGCCCCGGTATGAACGCGTATGCCCGGATAGACTCGGTATGCCTTGGGATACATGCGTATGCCCCGATAGGCTTGGTACGCCCCGATATGCGCACGTGTGCCCCAGTAGGGCTCGGTATGCCCCGGTATGTACGCGTGTGCCCCGATAGGCCCGGTATGCCCCGATATGCACACGTGTGCCCCAATAGGGGTCGGTATGCCCCGGTAGGTACGCGTGTGCCCCGTAATGCACGTTTCGCAGATCTCCCCGCATGTCCCGCCCCTATATGTAATACTTACTTACTTACTTTCTTTCTTTCTTGCTTGCTTGCTTGCTTGCAATGGTTGGGAGTGCCCGGCATGCCCCGCTGCAGAGACCAAGGGCGCAATGACTTGGCACCGCGGATGCCGGGACTCCGGCACTTCCCGTGGCACTGATGGTTGGTTCCAAAGACAAAAGGCCGTGCAAGGCCACCGCACCGCGGATGATTTTGCTCGTGCTGGCGCCGTTGTGTGGCCAAAGAACATGCGCGAATGCTCGTGTCGGAAGGGTTGGTGTCCTGGCCCCGCGGGTGTCACGAATGCTCGGTTGCGAAGACCATGGGACCAGAGCCATGGCACGTCGGATGATGGCTCCAGCTGGCGCCCCGGCACTTTCTGTGGCATTGATGCTCGGTTTCAAAGACAAACGTGCGCAGTGCCAGGGGACCGCGGATGACTGCTCGTGCTGGCCCCGTTGGGCGGCATTGATGGTCGGTTGCAAAGAAAATGCGCGATTGCTCGTGTCGGGGCCCGGCAAGCCAAGGCCAAGCGAGCCATGGCACGTCGGATGATGGCTCCAGCTGGCGCCCCGGCACTTTCTGTGGCATTGATGCTCGGTTTCAAAGACAAACGTGCGCAGGGCCAGGGGACCGCGGATGACTGCTCGTGCTGGCCCCGTTGGGCGGCATTGATGGTCGGTTGCAAAGAAAATGCGCGATTGCTCGTGTCGGGGCCTGGCAAGCCAAGGCCAAGCGAGCCATGGCAACGCGGATGATGGCTCGCTAGTGCTGGCGCCGTGCACAGTGGCCTCGCACACTCGCCCTGCACGCTTCCCTTGCACGCAGCCTTGCACACTAGCCTCGCATGCGAGCCTTGCACCCTAGCCATGCAAACTAGCCTTGCACGGTAGCCATGCACACAAGCCGTGCACATTAGCCATGCGCACAAGCCCCGCACACTAGCCTTGCGCACAACCCTTGCACACAAGCCATGCACTCGAGCAATGCACACAAGCCTTGCACTCAAGCAATGCACACAAGCCCTGGACACTAGCCTTGCACACGGGCCTGGCACACAAGCCTTGGGCACTAGCCTTGCGCACTAGCGTTCCACATGAGCCTTGCACACTAGCCTTGGACACTAGCCTTGCACACAGGCCTTGCACACTAGGCATGCTTGGGCGAGCTGATCCCGCATCAAGTCGACGGGTCTAGGCATTCTTGGGCGCAGATCCCGCATCGTCTCGTCGCGTCTGGGCGCAAACACGTCGCGTCTCGTTGCGTCTTCAGAAGTCGTCGCTAACAGCACCTTTGGTTGCCACTGGTGGTTAGGCTGGTTGGTTGCGCAAACCCTATAGGAGGGTGGCATGCTGGTGGGCGTTTTTGCCCGGATAGGCACTAGAATGTGCAGATTTTGGGCGTTTTTGCCTGGATAGGCTAAGGAATGGGCATGCTTTGGGCGTTTTTGCCCGGATAGGCACCGGAATGCTTGGCCTTGGCTTGTCCTAGCAAGGCATTGCTGGGTTGGGCTCCCTTGGCCTTTTGGGCGCCTTGGACGATGTCTTGCGAAGACCATGGGCACAAGGCCATGGCATATGGTGAGGAAAGGACCACGGTTGCCAAGGTTAGGCACCGGAATGCTTGGCCTTGGCTTGCCAAAGCAGGGCATTGCTGGGTTGGGCTCCCTTGGCCTTCCGGGCGCCTTGGACACTGTCTTGGGAAGACCATGGGCACAAGGCCATGGCATATGGTGGGGAATGGACCACGGTTGCCAAGGCTAGGCATATAGAGAGGAATTGCATTTTTGCCCGGATAGGCACCGGAATGCTTGGCCTTGGCTTGCCATAGCAGGGCATTGCTGGGTTGGGCTCCCTTGGCCTTCCGGGGGCCTTGGACGCTGTCTTGGGAAGACCATGGGCACAAGGCCATGGCATATAGTGAGGAATGGACCACGGTTGGCAAGGCTAGGCATATAGAGAGGAATGGACCACGGTTGCCAAGGTTGCGCAAGTTTTGGGCATTTTTTGCCCGGATATGCCCAAGTATGCCCCGATAGGCCCGTTACGCCCCGGTATGAACGCGTATGCCCGGATAGACTCGGTATGCCTTGGGATACATGCGTATGCCCCGATAGGCTTGGTACGCCCCGATATGCGCACGTGTGCCCCAGTAGGGCTCGGTATGCCCCGGTATGTACGCGTGTGCCCCGATAGGCCCGGTATGCCCCGATATGCACACGTGTGCCCCAATAGGGGTCGGTATGCCCCGGTAGGTACGCGTGTGCCCCGTAATGCACGTTTCGCAGATCTCCCCGCATGTCCCGCCCCTATATGTAATACTTACTTACTTACTTACTTTCTTTCTTGCTTGCTTGCTTGCTTGCAATGGTTGGGAGTGCCCGGCATGCCCCGCTGCAGAGACCAAGGGCGCAATGACTTGGCACCGCGGATGCCGGGACTCCGGCACTTCCCGTGGCACTGATGGTTGGTTCCAAAGACAAAAGGCCGTGCAAGGCCACCGCACCGCGGATGATTTTGCTCGTGCTGGCGCCGTTGTGTGGCCAAAGAACATGCGCGAATGCTCGTGTCGGAAGGGTTGGTGTCCTGGCCCCGCGGGTGTCACGAATGCTCGGTTGCGAAGACCATGGGACCAGAGCCATGGCACGTCGGATGATGGCTCCAGCTGGCGCCCCGGCACTTTCTGTGGCATTGATGCTCGGTTTCAAAGACAAACGTGCGCAGGGCCAGGGGACCGCGGATGACTGCTCGTGCTGGCCCCGTTGGGCGGCATTGATGGTCGGTTGCAAAGAAAATGCGCGATTGCTCGTGTCGGGGCCTGGCAAGCCAAGGCCAAGCGAGCCATGGCAACGCGGATGATGGCTCCAGCTGGCGCCCCGGCACTTTCTGTGGCATTGATGCTCGGTTTCGAAGACAAACGTGCGCAGGGCCAGGGGACCGCGGAGGACTGCTCGTGCTGGCCCCGTTGGGCGGCATTGATGGTGTGTTGCAGAGAGCATGTGCGATTGCAAGTGTCGGCCGGGTTTGGGTTCCCTTGGGCTTTCGGGTGCCTTGGACGCTGTCTTGCGAAGACCATGGGCACAAGGCCCCGTCCTGGCCCCTTGTTCGATTCGCTCTCGTCTTGCGCTTGCTTCCAAGGTCCTCCATGACCTTCCCCATGGCCTTGCTAGATCCCCCCCATGACGCATGACCTCTGTCCGTTGATTGGTTTTGAGTGCACACCATGCCCGGCTTGGCACCGTGTTGTCGCGTGAGTGGCATTTGGATCGTGCATGCTGGTGGGCTACCTGCCAATGCGCACAAGCCTTGCACACTAGCCTTGCGCACGAGCCTTGCACAAAAGCCTTGGACACAAGCCTTGCGCACAAGCCATGCGCACAAGCCTTGGACGCTAGCCTTGCACACAAGCCATGCATACAAGCCTTGCTCACAAGCCTTGGGCACTGGCCCATCGCAGTAGCCTTGCACACAAGCCTTGCGCACTAGCTTTGGGCACGAGCCTTGCGCACTTGCCTTGGGCACTAGCCTTGCACACAACCCTTGGGAACTAGCCTTGCGCACCAGCCTTGCCCACAAGCCTTGCACACCAGCCTTGCACACTAGCCTTGCATACAAGCCTTGCACACTAGCCTTGCACACAGGCCATGCTCACTAGCCTTGGGCACTAGCCTTGCACACAGACCTTGGGCGCTAGCCTTGCGCACTAGCCTTGCCCACGAGCCTTGCACACTAGCCTTGCACGCAGGCCTTGCACGCTAGGCATGCTTGGGCCAGCAGCTCCCGCATCAAGTCGGCGGGTGTAGGCACGGTTGGGCGCAGATCCCGCATCGCCTCGTCGCGTCTGGGCGCAAACCCGTCGCGTCTCGTTGCGTCTTCAGAAGTCGTCGCTAACAGCACCTTTGGTTGCCACTGGTGGTTAGGCGGGTTGGTTGCGCAAACCCTATAGGAGGGTGGCATGCTGCGGGGCGCTGGAATGCGCAGGCTTAGGGCGTTTTTGCCCGGATAGGCACTGGAATGTGCTGGTTTTGGGCGTTTTTGCCTGGATAGGCTAAGGAATGGGCATGCTTTGGGCGTTTTCCCCGGATAGGCACTGGAATGGGCTGGTTTTGGGCGTTTTTGCCTGGATAGGCTAACGAATGGGGCA
>NW_027519064.1:180000-182500 GCF_043159265.1 Tasmannia lanceolata
CGGGGCCTGGCAAGCCAAGGCCAAGCGAGCCATGGCAACGCGGATGATGGCTCGCTAGTGCTGGCGCCGTGCACAGTGGCCTCGCACACTCGCCCTGCACGCTTCCCTTGCACGCAGCCTTGCACACTAGCCTCGCATGCGAGCCTTGCACCCTAGCCATGCAAACTAGCCTTGCACGGTAGCCATGCACACAAGCCGTGCACATTAGCCATGCGCACAAGCCCCGCACACTAGCCTTGCGCACAACCCTTGCACACAAGCCATGCACTCGAGCAATGCACACAAGCCTTGCACTCAAGCAATGCACACAAGCCCTGGACACTAGCCTTGCACACGGGCCTGGCACACAAGCCTTGGGCACTAGCCTTGCGCACTAGCGTTCCACATGAGCCTTGCACACTAGCCTTGGACACTAGCCTTGCACACAGGCCTTGCACACTAGGCATGCTTGGGCGAGCTGATCCCGCATCAAGTCGACGGGTCTAGGCATTCTTGGGCGCAGATCCCGCATCGTCTCGTCGCGTCTGGGCGCAAACACGTCGCGTCTCGTTGCGTCTTCAGAAGTCGTCGCTAACAGCACCTTTGGTTGCCACTGGTGGTTAGGCTGGTTGGTTGCGCAAACCCTATAGGAGGGTGGCATGCTGGTGGGCGTTTTTGCCCGGATAGGCACTAGAATGTGCAGATTTTGGGCGTTTTTGCCTGGATAGGCTAAGGAATGGGCATGCTTTGGGCGTTTTTGCCCGGATAGGCACCGGAATGCTTGGCCTTGGCTTGTCCTAGCAAGGCATTGCTGGGTTGGGCTCCCTTGGCCTTTTGGGCGCCTTGGACGATGTCTTGCGAAGACCATGGGCACAAGGCCATGGCATATGGTGAGGAAAGGACCACGGTTGCCAAGGTTAGGCACCGGAATGCTTGGCCTTGGCTTGCCAAAGCAGGGCATTGCTGGGTTGGGCTCCCTTGGCCTTCCGGGCGCCTTGGACACTGTCTTGGGAAGACCATGGGCACAAGGCCATGGCATATGGTGGGGAATGGACCACGGTTGCCAAGGCTAGGCATATAGAGAGGAATTGCATTTTTGCCCGGATAGGCACCGGAATGCTTGGCCTTGGCTTGCCATAGCAGGGCATTGCTGGGTTGGGCTCCCTTGGCCTTCCGGGGGCCTTGGACGCTGTCTTGGGAAGACCATGGGCACAAGGCCATGGCATATAGTGAGGAATGGACCACGGTTGGCAAGGCTAGGCATATAGAGAGGAATGGACCACGGTTGCCAAGGTTGCGCAAGTTTTGGGCATTTTTTGCCCGGATATGCCCAAGTATGCCCCGATAGGCCCGTTACGCCCCGGTATGAACGCGTATGCCCGGATAGACTCGGTATGCCTTGGGATACATGCGTATGCCCCGATAGGCTTGGTACGCCCCGATATGCGCACGTGTGCCCCAGTAGGGCTCGGTATGCCCCGGTATGTACGCGTGTGCCCCGATAGGCCCGGTATGCCCCGATATGCACACGTGTGCCCCAATAGGGGTCGGTATGCCCCGGTAGGTACGCGTGTGCCCCGTAATGCACGTTTCGCAGATCTCCCCGCATGTCCCGCCCCTATATGTAATACTTACTTACTTACTTACTTTCTTTCTTGCTTGCTTGCTTGCTTGCAATGGTTGGGAGTGCCCGGCATGCCCCGCTGCAGAGACCAAGGGCGCAATGACTTGGCACCGCGGATGCCGGGACTCCGGCACTTCCCGTGGCACTGATGGTTGGTTCCAAAGACAAAAGGCCGTGCAAGGCCACCGCACCGCGGATGATTTTGCTCGTGCTGGCGCCGTTGTGTGGCCAAAGAACATGCGCGAATGCTCGTGTCGGAAGGGTTGGTGTCCTGGCCCCGCGGGTGTCACGAATGCTCGGTTGCGAAGACCATGGGACCAGAGCCATGGCACGTCGGATGATGGCTCCAGCTGGCGCCCCGGCACTTTCTGTGGCATTGATGCTCGGTTTCAAAGACAAACGTGCGCAGGGCCAGGGGACCGCGGATGACTGCTCGTGCTGGCCCCGTTGGGCGGCATTGATGGTCGGTTGCAAAGAAAATGCGCGATTGCTCGTGTCGGGGCCTGGCAAGCCAAGGCCAAGCGAGCCATGGCAACGCGGATGATGGCTCCAGCTGGCGCCCCGGCACTTTCTGTGGCATTGATGCTCGGTTTCGAAGACAAACGTGCGCAGGGCCAGGGGACCGCGGAGGACTGCTCGTGCTGGCCCCGTTGGGCGGCATTGATGGTGTGTTGCAGAGAGCATGTGCGATTGCAAGTGTCGGCCGGGTTTGGGTTCCCTTGGGCTTTCGGGTGCCTTGGACGCTGTCTTGCGAAGACCATGGGCACAAGGCCCCGTCCTGGCCCCTTGTTCGATTCGCTCTCGTCTTGCGCTTGCTTCCAAGGTCCTCCATGACCTTCCCCATGGCCTTGCTAGATCCCCCCCATGACGCATGACCTCTGTCCGTTGATTGGTTTT
>NW_027519064.1:192500-200000 GCF_043159265.1 Tasmannia lanceolata
GTATGCCTTGGGATACATGCGTATGCCCCGATAGGCTTGGTACGCCCCGATATGCGCACGTGTGCCCCAGTAGGGCTCGGTATGCCCCGGTATGTACGCGTGTGCCCCGATAGGCCCGGTATGCCCCGATATGCACACGTGTGCCCCAATAGGGGTCGGTATGCCCCGGTAGGTACGCGTGTGCCCCGTAATGCACGTTTCGCAGATCTCCCCGCATGTCCCGCCCCTATATGTAATACTTACTTACTTACTTACTTTCTTTCTTGCTTGCTTGCTTGCTTGCAATGGTTGGGAGTGCCCGGCATGCCCCGCTGCAGAGACCAAGGGCGCAATGACTTGGCACCGCGGATGCCGGGACTCCGGCACTTCCCGTGGCACTGATGGTTGGTTCCAAAGACAAAAGGCCGTGCAAGGCCACCGCACCGCGGATGATTTTGCTCGTGCTGGCGCCGTTGTGTGGCCAAAGAACATGCGCGAATGCTCGTGTCGGAAGGGTTGGTGTCCTGGCCCCGCGGGTGTCACGAATGCTCGGTTGCGAAGACCATGGGACCAGAGCCATGGCACGTCGGATGATGGCTCCAGCTGGCGCCCCGGCACTTTCTGTGGCATTGATGCTCGGTTTCAAAGACAAACGTGCGCAGTGCCAGGGGACCGCGGATGACTGCTCGTGCTGGCCCCGTTGGGCGGCATTGATGGTCGGTTGCAAAGAAAATGCGCGATTGCTCGTGTCGGGGCCCGGCAAGCCAAGGCCAAGCGAGCCATGGCACGTCGGATGATGGCTCCAGCTGGCGCCCCGGCACTTTCTGTGGCATTGATGCTCGGTTTCAAAGACAAACGTGCGCAGGGCCAGGGGACCGCGGATGACTGCTCGTGCTGGCCCCGTTGGGCGGCATTGATGGTCGGTTGCAAAGAAAATGCGCGATTGCTCGTGTCGGGGCCTGGCAAGCCAAGGCCAAGCGAGCCATGGCAACGCGGATGATGGCTCGCTAGTGCTGGCGCCGTGCACAGTGGCCTCGCACACTCGCCCTGCACGCTTCCCTTGCACGCAGCCTTGCACACTAGCCTCGCATGCGAGCCTTGCACCCTAGCCATGCAAACTAGCCTTGCACGGTAGCCATGCACACAAGCCGTGCACATTAGCCATGCGCACAAGCCCCGCACACTAGCCTTGCGCACAACCCTTGCACACAAGCCATGCACTCGAGCAATGCACACAAGCCTTGCACTCAAGCAATGCACACAAGCCCTGGACACTAGCCTTGCACACGGGCCTGGCACACAAGCCTTGCGCACTAGCCTTGCGCACTAGCGTTCCACATGAGCCTTGCACACTAGCCTTGGACACTAGCCTTGCACACAGGCCTTGCACACTAGGCATGCTTGGGCGAGCTGATCCCGCATCAAGTCGACGGGTCTAGGCATTCTTGGGCGCAGATCCCGCATCGTCTCGTCGCGTCTGGGCGCAAACACGTCGCGTCTCGTTGCGTCTTCAGAAGTCGTCGCTAACAGCACCTTTGGTTGCCACTGGTGGTTAGGCTGGTTGGTTGCGCAAACCCTATAGGAGGGTGGCATGCTGGTGGGCGTTTTTGCCCGGATAGGCACTAGAATGTGCAGATTTTGGGCGTTTTTGCCTGGATAGGCTAAGGAATGGGCATGCTTTGGGCGTTTTTGCCCGGATAGGCACCGGAATGCTTGGCCTTGGCTTGTCCTAGCAAGGCATTGCTGGGTTGGGCTCCCTTGGCCTTTTGGGCGCCTTGGACGATGTCTTGCGAAGACCATGGGCACAAGGCCATGGCATATGGTGAGGAAAGGACCACGGTTGCCAAGGTTAGGCACCGGAATGCTTGGCCTTGGCTTGCCAAAGCAGGGCATTGCTGGGTTGGGCTCCCTTGGCCTTCCGGGCGCCTTGGACACTGTCTTGGGAAGACCATGGGCACAAGGCCATGGCATATGGTGGGGAATGGACCACGGTTGCCAAGGCTAGGCATATAGAGAGGAATTGCATTTTTGCCCGGATAGGCACCGGAATGCTTGGCCTTGGCTTGCCATAGCAGGGCATTGCTGGGTTGGGCTCCCTTGGCCTTCCGGGGGCCTTGGACGCTGTCTTGGGAAGACCATGGGCACAAGGCCATGGCATATAGTGAGGAATGGACCACGGTTGGCAAGGCTAGGCATATAGAGAGGAATGGACCACGGTTGCCAAGGTTGCGCAAGTTTTGGGCATTTTTTGCCCGGATATGCCCAAGTATGCCCCGATAGGCCCGTTACGCCCCGGTATGAACGCGTATGCCCGGATAGACTCGGTATGCCTTGGGATACATGCGTATGCCCCGATAGGCTTGGTACGCCCCGATATGCGCACGTGTGCCCCAGTAGGGCTCGGTATGCCCCGGTATGTACGCGTGTGCCCCGATAGGCCCGGTATGCCCCGATATGCACACGTGTGCCCCAATAGGGGTCGGTATGCCCCGGTAGGTACGCGTGTGCCCCGTAATGCACGTTTCGCAGATCTCCCCGCATGTCCCGCCCCTATATGTAATACTTACTTACTTACTTACTTTCTTTCTTGCTTGCTTGCTTGCTTGCAATGGTTGGGAGTGCCCGGCATGCCCCGCTGCAGAGACCAAGGGCGCAATGACTTGGCACCGCGGATGCCGGGACTCCGGCACTTCCCGTGGCACTGATGGTTGGTTCCAAAGACAAAAGGCCGTGCAAGGCCACCCCACCGCGGATGATTTTGCTCGTGCTGGCGCCGTTGTGTGGCCAAAGAACATGCGCGAATGCTCGTGTCGGAAGGGTTGGTGTCCTGGCCCCGCGGGTGTCACGAATGCTCGGTTGCGAAGACCATGGGACCAGAGCCATGGCACGTCGGATGATGGCTCCAGCTGGCGCCCCGGCACTTTCTGTGGCATTGATGCTCGGTTTCAAAGACAAACGTGCGCAGTGCCAGGGGACCGCGGATGACTGCTCGTGCTGGCCCCGTTGGGCGGCATTGATGGTCGGTTGCAAAGAAAATGCGCGATTGCTCGTGTCGGGGCCCGGCAAGCCAAGGCCAAGCGAGCCATGGCACGTCGGATGATGGCTCCAGCTGGCGCCCCGGCACTTTCTGTGGCATTGATGCTCGGTTTCAAAGACAAACGTGCGCAGGGCCAGGGGACCGCGGATGACTGCTCGTGCTGGCCCCGTTGGGCGGCATTGATGGTCGGTTGCAAAGAAAATGCGCGATTGCTCGTGTCGGGGCCTGGCAAGCCAAGGCCAAGCGAGCCATGGCAACGCGGATGATGGCTCGCTAGTGCTGGCGCCGTGCACAGTGGCCTCGCACACTCGCCCTGCACGCTTCCCTTGCACGCAGCCTTGCACACTAGCCTCGCATGCGAGCCTTGCACCCTAGCCATGCAAACTAGCCTTGCACGGTAGCCATGCACACAAGCCGTGCACATTAGCCATGCGCACAAGCCCCGCACACTAGCCTTGCGCACAACCCTTGCACACAAGCCATGCACTCGAGCAATGCACACAAGCCTTGCACTCAAGCAATGCACACAAGCCCTGGACACTAGCCTTGCACACGGGCCTGGCACACAAGCCTTGGGCACTAGCCTTGCGCACTAGCGTTCCACATGAGCCTTGCACACTAGCCTTGGACACTAGCCTTGCACACAGGCCTTGCACACTAGGCATGCTTGGGCGAGCTGATCCCGCATCAAGTCGACGGGTCTAGGCATTCTTGGGCGCAGATCCCGCATCGTCTCGTCGCGTCTGGGCGCAAACACGTCGCGTCTCGTTGCGTCTTCAGAAGTCGTCGCTAACAGCACCTTTGGTTGCCACTGGTGGTTAGGCTGGTTGGTTGCGCAAACCCTATAGGAGGGTGGCATGCTGGTGGGCGTTTTTGCCCGGATAGGCACTAGAATGTGCAGATTTTGGGCGTTTTTGCCTGGATAGGCTAAGGAATGGGCATGCTTTGGGCGTTTTTGCCCGGATAGGCACCGGAATGCTTGGCCTTGGCTTGTCCTAGCAAGGCATTGCTGGGTTGGGCTCCCTTGGCCTTTTGGGCGCCTTGGACGATGTCTTGCGAAGACCATGGGCACAAGGCCATGGCATATGGTGAGGAAAGGACCACGGTTGCCAAGGTTAGGCACCGGAATGCTTGGCCTTGGCTTGCCAAAGCAGGGCATTGCTGGGTTGGGCTCCCTTGGCCTTCCGGGCGCCTTGGACACTGTCTTGGGAAGACCATGGGCACAAGGCCATGGCATATGGTGGGGAATGGACCACGGTTGCCAAGGCTAGGCATATAGAGAGGAATTGCATTTTTGCCCGGATAGGCACCGGAATGCTTGGCCTTGGCTTGCCATAGCAGGGCATTGCTGGGTTGGGCTCCCTTGGCCTTCCGGGGGCCTTGGACGCTGTCTTGGGAAGACCATGGGCACAAGGCCATGGCATATAGTGAGGAATGGACCACGGTTGGCAAGGCTAGGCATATAGAGAGGAATGGACCACGGTTGCCAAGGTTGCGCAAGTTTTGGGCATTTTTTGCCCGGATATGCCCAAGTATGAACGCGTATGCCCGGATAGACTCGGTATGCCTTGGGATACATGCGTATGCCCCGATAGGCTTGGTACGCCCCGATATGCGCACGTGTGCCCCAGTAGGGCTCGGTATGCCCCGGTATGTACGCGTGTGCCCCGATAGGCCCGGTATGCCCCGATATGCACACGTGTGCCCCAATAGGGGTCGGTATGCCCCGGTAGGTACGCGTGTGCCCCGTAATGCACGTTTCGCAGATCTCCCCGCATGTCCCGCCCCTATATGTAATACTTACTTACTTACTTACTTTCTTTCTTGCTTGCTTGCTTGCTTGCAATGGTTGGGAGTGCCCGGCATGCCCCGCTGCAGAGACCAAGGGCGCAATGACTTGGCACCGCGGATGCCGGGACTCCGGCACTTCCCGTGGCACTGATGGTTGGTTCCAAAGACAAAAGGCCGTGCAAGGCCACCGCACCGCGGATGATTTTGCTCGTGCTGGCGCCGTTGTGTGGCCAAAGAACATGCGCGAATGCTCGTGTCGGAAGGGTTGGTGTCCTGGCCCCGCGGGTGTCACGAATGCTCGGTTGCGAAGACCATGGGACCAGAGCCATGGCACGTCGGATGATGGCTCCAGCTGGCGCCCCGGCACTTTCTGTGGCATTGATGCTCGGTTTCAAAGACAAACGTGCGCAGGGCCAGGGGACCGCGGATGACTGCTCGTGCTGGCCCCGTTGGGCGGCATTGATGGTCGGTTGCAAAGAAAATGCGCGATTGCTCGTGTCGGGGCCTGGCAAGCCAAGGCCAAGCGAGCCATGGCAACGCGGATGATGGCTCCAGCTGGCGCCCCGGCACTTTCTGTGGCATTGATGCTCGGTTTCGAAGACAAACGTGCGCAGGGCCAGGGGACCGCGGAGGACTGCTCGTGCTGGCCCCGTTGGGCGGCATTGATGGTGTGTTGCAGAGAGCATGTGCGATTGCAACTGTCGGCCGGGTTTGGGTTCCCTTGGGCTTTCGGGTGCCTTGGACGCTGTCTTGCGAAGACCATGGGCACAAGGCCCCGTCCTGGCCCCTTGTTCGATTCGCTCTCGTCTTGCGCTTGCTTCCAAGGTCCTCCATGACCTTCCCCATGGCCTTGCTAGATCCCCCCCATGACGCATGACCTCTGTCCGTTGATTGGTTTTGAGTGCACACCATGCCCGGCTTGGCACCGTGTTGTCGCGTGAGTGGCATTTGGATCGTGCATGCTGGTGGGCTACCTGCCAATGCGCACAAGCCTTGCACACTAGCCTTGCGCACGAGCCTTGCACAAAAGCCTTGGACACAAGCCTTGCGCACAAGCCATGCGCACAAGCCTTGGACGCTAGCCTTGCACACAAGCCATGCATACAAGCCTTGCTCACAAGCCTTGGGCACTGGCCCATCGCAGTAGCCTTGCACACAAGCCTTGCGCACTAGCTTTGGGCACGAGCCTTGCGCACTTGCCTTGGGCACTAGCCTTGCACACAACCCTTGGGAACTAGCCTTGCGCACCAGCCTTGCCCACAAGCCTTGCACACCAGCCTTGCACACTAGCCTTGCATACAAGCCTTGCACACTAGCCTTGCACACAGGCCATGCTCACTAGCCTTGGGCACTAGCCTTGCACACAGACCTTGGGCACTAGCCTTGCGCACTAGCCTTGCCCACGAGCCTTGCACACTAGCCTTGCACGCAGGCCTTGCACGCTAGGCATGCTTGGGCCAGCAGCTCCCGCATCAAGTCGGCGGGTGTAGGCACGGTTGGGCGCAGATCCCGCATCGCCTCGTCGCGTCTGGGCGCAAACCCGTCGCGTCTCGTTGCGTCTTCAGAAGTCGTCGCTAACAGCACCTTTGGTTGCCACTGGTGGTTAGGCGGGTTGGTTGCGCAAACCCTATAGGAGGGTGGCATGCTGCGGGGCGCTGGAATGCGCAGGCTTAGGGCGTTTTTGCCCGGATAGGCACTGGAATGTGCTGGTTTTGGGCGTTTTTGCCTGGATAGGCTAAGGAATGGGCATGCTTTGGGCGTTTTCCCCGGATAGGCACTGGAATGGGCTGGTTTTGGGCGTTTTTGCCTGGATAGGCTAACGAATGGGGCATGCTTTGGGCGTTTTTGCCCGGGTAGGCACTGGAATGCCTGGCCTTGGCTGGGCATTGCTGGGTTGGGCTCCCTTGGCCTTTCAGGCGCCTTGGATGCTGTCTTGGGAAGACCATGGGCACAAGGCCATGGCATATAGTGAGGAATGGACCACGGTTGGCAAGGCTAGGCATATAGAGAGGAATGGACCACGGTTGCCAAGGTTGCGCAAGTTTTGGGCATTTTTTGCCCGGATATGCCCAAGTATGCCCCGATAGGCCCGTTACGCCCCGGTATGAACGCGTATGCCCGGATAGACTCGGTATGCCTTGGGATACATGCGTATGCCCCGATAGGCTTGGTACGCCCCGATATGCGCACGTGTGCCCCAGTAGGGCTCGGTATGCCCCGGTATGTACGCGTGTGCCCCGATAGGCCCGGTATGCCCCGATATGCACACGTGTGCCCCAATAGGGGTCGGTATGCCCCGGTAGGTACGCGTGTGCCCCGTAATGCACGTTTCGCAGATCTCCCCGCATGTCCCGCCCCTATATGTAATACTTACTTACTTACTTTCTTTCTTTCTTGCTTGCTTGCTTGCTTGCAATGGTTGGGAGTGCCCGGCATGCCCCGCTGCAGAGACCAAGGGCGCAATGACTTGGCACCGCGGATGCCGGGACTCCGGCACTTCCCGTGGCACTGATGGTTGGTTCCAAAGACAAAAGGCCGTGCAAGGCCACCCCACCGCGGATGATTTTGCTCGTGCTGGCGCCGTTGTGTGGCCAAAGAACATGCGCGAATGCTCGTGTCGGAAGGGTTGGTGTCCTGGCCCCGCGGGTGTCACGAATGCTCGGTTGCGAAGACCATGGGACCAGAGCCATGGC
>NW_027519064.1:210000-215000 GCF_043159265.1 Tasmannia lanceolata
ACGATGTCTTGCGAAGACCATGGGCACAAGGCCATGGCATATGGTGAGGAAAGGACCACGGTTGCCAAGGTTAGGCACCGGAATGCTTGGCCTTGGCTTGCCAAAGCAGGGCATTGCTGGGTTGGGCTCCCTTGGCCTTCCGGGCGCCTTGGACACTGTCTTGGGAAGACCATGGGCACAAGGCCATGGCATATGGTGGGGAATGGACCACGGTTGCCAAGGCTAGGCATATAGAGAGGAATCGCATTTTTGCCCGGATAGGCACCGGAATGCTTGGCCTTGGCTTGCCATAGCAGGGCATTGCTGGGTTGGGCTCCCTTGGCCTTCCGGGGGCCTTGGACGCTGTCTTGGGAAGACCATGGGCACAAGGCCATGGCATATAGTGAGGAATGGACCACGGTTGGCAAGGCTAGGCATATAGAGAGGAATGGACCACGGTTGCCAAGGTTGCGCAAGTTTTGGGCATTTTTTGCCCGGATATGCCCAAGTATGCCCCGATAGGCCCGTTACGCCCCGGTATGAACGCGTATGCCCGGATAGACTCGGTATGCCTTGGGATACATGCGTATGCCCCGATAGGCTTGGTACGCCCCGATATGCGCACGTGTGCCCCAGTAGGGCTCGGTATGCCCCGGTATGTACGCGTGTGCCCCGATAGGCCCGGTATGCCCCGATATGCACACGTGTGCCCCAATAGGGGTCGGTATGCCCCGGTAGGTACGCGTGTGCCCCGTAATGCACGTTTCGCAGATCTCCCCGCATGTCCCGCCCCTATATGTAATACTTACTTACTTACTTACTTTCTCTTCTTGCTTGCTTGCTTGCTTGCAATGGTTGGGAGTGCCCGGCATGCCCCGCTGCAGAGACCAAGGGCGCAATGACTTGGCACCGCGGATGCCGGGACTCCGGCACTTCCCGTGGCACTGATGGTTGGTTCCAAAGACAAAAGGCCGTGCAAGGCCACCGCACCGCGGATGATTTTGCTCGTGCTGGCGCCGTTGTGTGGCCAAAGAACATGCGCGAATGCTCGTGTCGGAAGGGTTGGTGTCCTGGCCCCGCGGGTGTCACGAATGCTCGGTTGCGAAGACCATGGGACCAGAGCCATGGCACGTCGGATGATGGCTCCAGCTGGCGCCCCGGCACTTTCTGTGGCATTGATGCTCGGTTTCAAAGACAAACGTGCGCAGTGCCAGGGGACCGCGGATGACTGCTCGTGCTGGCCCCGTTGGGCGGCATTGATGGTCGGTTGCAAAGAAAATGCGCGATTGCTCGTGTCGGGGCCCGGCAAGCCAAGGCCAAGCGAGCCATGGCACGTCGGATGATGGCTCCAGCTGGCGCCCCGGCACTTTCTGTGGCATTGATGCTCGGTTTCAAAGACAAACGTGCGCAGGGCCAGGGGACCGCGGATGACTGCTCGTGCTGGCCCCGTTGGGCGGCATTGATGGTCGGTTGCAAAGAAAATGCGCGATTGCTCGTGTCGGGGCCTGGCAAGCCAAGGCCAAGCGAGCCATGGCAACGCGGATGATGGCTCGCTAGTGCTGGCGCCGTGCACAGTGGCCTCGCACACTCGCCCTGCACGCTTCCCTTGCACGCAGCCTTGCACACTAGCCTCGCATGCGAGCCTTGCACCCTAGCCATGCAAACTAGCCTTGCACGGTAGCCATGCACACAAGCCGTGCACATTAGCCATGCGCACAAGCCCCGCACACTAGCCTTGCGCACAACCCTTGCACACAAGCCATGCACTCGAGCAATGCACACAAGCCTTGCACTCAAGCAATGCACACAAGCCCTGGACACTAGCCTTGCACACGGGCCTGGCACACAAGCCTTGGGCACTAGCCTTGCGCACTAGCGTTCCACATGAGCCTTGCACACTAGCCTTGGACACTAGCCTTGCACACAGGCCTTGCACACTAGGCATGCTTGGGCGAGCTGATCCCGCATCAAGTCGACGGGTCTAGGCATTCTTGGGCGCAGATCCCGCATCGTCTCGTCGCGTCTGGGCGCAAACACGTCGCGTCTCGTTGCGTCTTCAGAAGTCGTCGCTAACAGCACCTTTGGTTGCCACTGGTGGTTAGGCTGGTTGGTTGCGCAAACCCTATAGGAGGGTGGCATGCTGGTGGGCGTTTTTGCCCGGATAGGCACTAGAATGTGCAGATTTTGGGCGTTTTTGCCTGGATAGGCTAAGGAATGGGCATGCTTTGGGCGTTTTTGCCCGGATAGGCACCGGAATGCTTGGCCTTGGCTTGTCCTAGCAAGGCATTGCTGGGTTGGGCTCCCTTGGCCTTTTGGGCGCCTTGGACGATGTCTTGCGAAGACCATGGGCACAAGGCCATGGCATATGGTGAGGAAAGGACCACGGTTGCCAAGGTTAGGCACCGGAATGCTTGGCCTTGGCTTGCCAAAGCAGGGCATTGCTGGGTTGGGCTCCCTTGGCCTTCCGGGCGCCTTGGACACTGTCTTGGGAAGACCATGGGCACAAGGCCATGGCATATGGTGGGGAATGGACCACGGTTGCCAAGGCTAGGCATATAGAGAGGAATTGCATTTTTGCCCGGATAGGCACCGGAATGCTTGGCCTTGGCTTGCCATAGCAGGGCATTGCTGGGTTGGGCTCCCTTGGCCTTCCGGGGGCCTTGGACGCTGTCTTGGGAAGACCATGGGCACAAGGCCATGGCATATAGTGAGGAATGGACCACGGTTGGCAAGGCTAGGCATATAGAGAGGAATGGACCACGGTTGCCAAGGTTGCGCAAGTTTTGGGCATTTTTTGCCCGGATATGCCCAAGTATGCCCCGATAGGCCCGTTACGCCCCGGTATGAACGCGTATGCCCGGATAGACTCGGTATGCCTTGGGATACATGCGTATGCCCCGATAGGCTTGGTACGCCCCGATATGCGCACGTGTGCCCCAGTAGGGCTCGGTATGCCCCGGTATGTACGCGTGTGCCCCGATAGGCCCGGTATGCCCCGATATGCACACGTGTGCCCCAATAGGGGTCGGTATGCCCCGGTAGGTACGCGTGTGCCCCGTAATGCACGTTTCGCAGATCTCCCCGCATGTCCCGCCCCTATATGTAATACTTACTTACTTACTTACTTTCTTTCTTGCTTGCTTGCTTGCTTGCAATGGTTGGGAGTGCCCGGCATGCCCCGCTGCAGAGACCAAGGGCGCAATGACTTGGCACCGCGGATGCCGGGACTCCGGCACTTCCCGTGGCACTGATGGTTGGTTCCAAAGACAAAAGGCCGTGCAAGGCCACCGCACCGCGGATGATTTTGCTCGTGCTGGCGCCGTTGTGTGGCCAAAGAACATGCGCGAATGCTCGTGTCGGAAGGGTTGGTGTCCTGGCCCCGCGGGTGTCACGAATGCTCGGTTGCGAAGACCATGGGACCAGAGCCATGGCACGTCGGATGATGGCTCCAGCTGGCGCCCCGGCACTTTCTGTGGCATTGATGCTCGGTTTCAAAGACAAACGTGCGCAGGGCCAGGGGACCGCGGATGACTGCTCGTGCTGGCCCCGTTGGGCGGCATTGATGGTCGGTTGCAAAGAAAATGCGCGATTGCTCGTGTCGGGGCCTGGCAAGCCAAGGCCAAGCGAGCCATGGCAACGCGGATGATGGCTCCAGCTGGCGCCCCGGCACTTTCTGTGGCATTGATGCTCGGTTTCGAAGACAAACGTGCGCAGGGCCAGGGGACCGCGGAGGACTGCTCGTGCTGGCCCCGTTGGGCGGCATTGATGGTGTGTTGCAGAGAGCATGTGCGATTGCAAGTGTCGGCCGGGTTTGGGTTCCCTTGGGCTTTCGGGTGCCTTGGACGCTGTCTTGCGAAGACCATGGGCACAAGGCCCCGTCCTGGCCCCTTGTTCGATTCGCTCTCGTCTTGCGCTTGCTTCCAAGGTCCTCCATGACCTTCCCCATGGCCTTGCTAGATCCCCCCCATGACGCATGACCTCTGTCCGTTGATTGGTTTTGAGTGCACACCATGCCCGGCTTGGCACCGTGTTGTCGCGTGAGTGGCATTTGGATCGTGCATGCTGGTGGGCTACCTGCCAATGCGCACAAGCCTTGCACACTAGCCTTGCGCACGAGCCTTGCACAAAAGCCTTGGACACAAGCCTTGCGCACAAGCCATGCGCACAAGCCTTGGACGCTAGCCTTGCACACAAGCCATGCATACAAGCCTTGCTCACAAGCCTTGGGCACTGGCCCATCGCAGTAGCCTTGCACACAAGCCTTGCGCACTAGCTTTGGGCACGAGCCTTGCGCACTTGCCTTGGGCACTAGCCTTGCACACAACCCTTGGGAACTAGCCTTGCGCACCAGCCTTGCCCACAAGCCTTGCACACCAGCCTTGCACACTAGCCTTGCATACAAGCCTTGCACACTAGCCTTGCACACAGGCCATGCTCACTAGCCTTGGGCACTAGCCTTGCACACAGACCTTGGGCACTAGCCTTGCGCACTAGCCTTGCCCACGAGCCTTGCACACTAGCCTTGCACGCAGGCCTTGCACGCTAGGCATGCTTGGGCCAGCAGCTCCCGCATCAAGTCGGCGGGTGTAGGCACGGTTGGGCGCAGATCCCGCATCGCCTCGTCGCGTCTGGGCGCAAACCCGTCGCGTCTCGTTGCGTCTTCAGAAGTCGTCGCTAACAGCACCTTTGGTTGCCACTGGTGGTTAGGCGGGTTGGTTGCGCAAACCCTATAGGAGGGTGGCATGCTGCGGGGCGCTGGAATGCGCAGGCTTAGGGCGTTTTTGCCCGGATAGGCACTGGAATGTGCTGGTTTTGGGCGTTTTTGCCTGGATAGGCTAAGGAATGGGCATGCTTTGGGCGTTTTCCCCGGATAGGCACTGGAATGGGCTGGTTTTGGGCGTTTTTGCCTGGATAGGCTAACGAATGGGGCATGCTTTGGGCGTTTTTGCCCGGGTAGGCACTGGAATGCCTGGCCTTGGCTGGGCATTGCTGGGTTGGGCTCCCTTGGCCTTTCAGGCGCC
>NW_027519065.1:2500-5000 GCF_043159265.1 Tasmannia lanceolata
GGTTCTCCCAATAACTCAAAAGTGTATCATGCCTGAATCTAACTGGGGTTCGCGGTGGTGGAGGAACCGGATCGTAAAAAAGAGGGATTCTAGTTGTAAGATATCTAATGAAACCGTAGCTGAAATTGAGATCTCATTCAGAGAGAAAGATATAAAATATCTGGAGTTTCTTTTTGTATCCTATACGGATGATCCGATCCGCAAGGACCATGATCGGGAATTCTTTGATCGTCTTTCTCCGAGGAAGAAGCGAAACATAATCAACTTGAATTCGGGACAGCTATTCGAAATCTTAGTGAAACACTTGATTTGTTATCTCATGTCTGCTTTTCGTGAAAAAAGACCAATTGAAGTGGAGGGTTTCTTCAAACAACAAGGAGCTGAGGCAACTATTCAATCAAATGATATTGAGCATGTTTCCCATCTCTTCTCGAGAAACAAGTGGGGTATTTCTTTACAAAATTGTGCTCAATTTCATATGTGGCAATTCCGCCAAGATCTCTTCGTTAGTTGGGGGAAGAATCAGCACGAATCGGATTTTTTGAGGAAGGTATCGAGAGAGAATTTGATTTGGTTAGACAATGTGTGGTTGGTAAACAAGGATCGGTTTTTTAGCAAGGTACAGAATGTATCGTCAAATATTCAATATGATTCCACAAGATCTATTTTCGTTCAAGTAACGGATTCTAGCCAATTGAAAGGATCTTCTGATCAATCCAGAGATCATTTCGATTCCATTAGTAATGAGGATTCGGAATATCACACATTGATCAATCAAACAGAGATTCAGCAACTAAAAGAAAGATCGATTCTTTGGGATCCTTCCTTTCTTCAAACGGAACGAACAGAGATAGAATCAGATCGATTCCCGAAATGCCTTTCTGGATATTCCTCAATGTCCCGGCTATTCACGGAACGTGAGAAGCAGATGAATAATCATCTGCTTCCGGAAGAAATCGACGAATTTCTTGGGAATCCTACAAGATCAATTCGTTCTTTTTTCTCTGACAGAGGGTCAGAACTTAATCTGGGTTCGAATCCTACTGAGAGGTCCACTAGAGATCAGAAATTGTTGAAGAAACAACAAGATGTTTCTTTTGTCCGATCCAGGCGATCGGAAAATAAAGAAATGGTTGATATATTCAAGATAATTACGTATTTACAAAATACCGTCTCAATTCATCCTATTTCATTAGATCCGGGATGTGCTATGGTTCCGAAGGATGAACCGGATATGGACAGTTCCAATAAGATTTCATTCTTGAACAAAAATCCATTTTTTGATTTATTTCATCTATTCCATGACCGGAACAAAGGGGGATACACGTTACACCACGATTTTGAATCAGAAGAGAGATTTCAAGAAATGGCGGATCTATTCACTCTATCAATAACCGAGCCGGATCTGGTGTATCATAAGGGATTTGCCTTTTCTATTGATTCCTACGGATTGGATCAAAAAAAATTCTTGAATGAGGTATTCAACTCCAGGGATGAATCGAAAAAGAAATCTTTATTGGTTCTACCTCCTATTTTTTATGAAGAGAATGAATCTTTTTATCGAAGGATCAGAAAAAAATCGGTCCGGATCTCCTGCGGGAATGATTTGGAAGATCCAAAACCCAAAATAGTGGTATTTGCTAGCAACAACATAATGGAGGCGGTCAATCAATATAGATTGATCCGAAATTGGATTCAAATCCAATATAGCACCTATGGGTACATAAGAAATGTATCGAATCGATTCTTTTTAATGAATAGATCCGATCGCAACTTTGAATATGGAATTCAAAGGGATCAAATAGGAAATGATACTCTGAATCATCTAACTATAATCAAATATACGATCAACCCACATTTATCGAATTTGAAAAAGAGTCAGAAGAAATGGTTCGATCCTCTTATTTCTCGAACCGAGAGATCCATGAATCGGGATCCTGATGCATATAGATACAAATGGTCCAATGGGAGCAAGAACTTCCAGGAACATTTGGAACATTTCGTTTCTGAACAGAAGCACCGTTTTCAAGTAGTCTTCGATCGATTACGTATTAATCAATATTCGATTGATTGGTCCGAGGTTATCGACAAACAAGATTTGTCTAAGTCACTTCGTTTCTTTTTGTCCAAGTCACTTCTCTTTTTGTCCAAGTCACTTCTCTTTTTGTCTAAGTTACTTCCTTTTTTCTTTGCGAGTATCGGGAATATCCCCATTCATAGGTCCGAGATCCACATCTATGAATTGAAAGGTCCGAATGATCAACTCTGCAATCAGTTGTTAGAATCAATAGGTGTTCAAATCGTTCATTTGAATAAATTGAAACCCTTCTTATTGGATGATCATGATACTTCCCAAAGATCGAAATTCTTGATCAATGGAGGAACAATATCACCATTTTTGTTCAATAAGATACCAAAGTGGATGATTGACTCATTCCATACTAGAAATAATCGCAGGAAATCCTTTGATAACACTGATTCCTATTTCTCAATGATATCC
>NW_027519066.1:5000-27500 GCF_043159265.1 Tasmannia lanceolata
AGAGCCCTATCCATTTATTCACTCGATCCAATGGTGAATTGGTTTGGTCCCGTTCCAAGAATCAAAACAAGATTTTGTACCGATTCGGTAAGGATAAAGTATTATCAACAAAATTCTCCATTGATACGACATGCTATTTTTTCCATTCATTCCCTTTCAGGATCAGTCGTGGTCTTACAAACTATACCAATGGTATGGACGAATCCCTTGCTTCATCCAAATGTGTAAAAGATCATAGCCGCACTTAAAAGCCGAGTACTCTACCGTTGAGTTAGCAACCCGGAAAAATATGGTGTGTAGATACGATCGGAATAAAAATAAAACTCAAACCAAGAGATTGGGATTGGATTGCTCGACCCCGTCAAAACATTGAACTAGTAACAAACAAATCTAAAAGAAAATTTGATGATCAATTATGAACATCAAAATGAACAGATTAGATGAAAATACAACGAATTCCCGGATCAATATAGATGGATGCCAAAATTTATGGATCATCCATATTTTTATCAATATTTTTTTTTTTCATTTTTCATTAAGAAGATACTTCTTGTGTCGCAGCGAATCTGGCGAACTCACCATTTGAGTGAAATTGAAATAAAGTAAAGAAATAAAGAAACAAACTTATGAGGCTGGGATAAATGGATCTATTTATCCACGATCAAATTATATTTGATCGATACAACATTGTCAATATGAATTGAATGTTGGTTGAGAAAACAAATTCAATTAAAGAAAATAAGTACTTGTGTTGGATTGACACTACACAGATCAGAAATGAAGTGTGGATGGGGGAATAAATAAGAAAAAAAAAAAAGTAGGAAAAAAATCTCTAGTTTATTCAATAGAGGTACAATAAACAAGATTGACCCCTTGTTTGTTGGTGGAGTCCCAACGAAAACAATCCGATTGATGGTAATCCCATACCATCATTTTCTAGATCCGATTATTTCATCTATTCACTCGAGATTTTTTTTTCTATCTGTCTCATATCAATAAAAAAAGATTTTTTTTCGTTATCGTTATCTGATATGGGATTATAGAGGAGCAATAGTGAATAGGTATGAATAGAGTAAGAAAAATCGGAGTGGTGGAGAAAGAATTACACAAAGCTCGATAAGATACTGGGCACCCCCCTTTTTTGTTTATTTCATTTATTTCATTTCGTTTGATTAATTCGAAGTTCCTTAAAGACCTCTGCCTTCTTTGAAATATCATGAACAGTTCCTGTAGGTTGAGCGCCTTTTTCAAGGAAATATAGAATAGCAGGAACGTTTGAATAAGTTTGATTCTTTATCGGATCGTAAAAACCCACTTTACGAAGATCTCTTCCTTCTCTTTGGGATCGAACATCAATCGCAATGATTCGATAGATGACTCATTGGGATAGATATAGATGAACAATGCCCCCCCTAGAAACGTATAGGAGGTTTTCTCCTCATACGGCTCGAGAAAGAATGATTCGAGTTTGAATTTATGCTATGCATATCATATAGTGACAAATGTATCCATAAAATCATCAATTAGACTATAAGTTGAGTCGTTTTTTTTGTTCTTCCTTCCTTTCCTTTCCTGAAAAAAAAAAAGAAATATCATTCGTACTCATAACTCAAGTTGGGCAATTCTCAAAGAGCTTAAAGGGAAATCCTTGGACATTTGTTGAGCCGTCTCTAACCTCTTTTATTTGTCCCGCCTAGAATCTCTTTTTCTTCCTCATTCTGATCTAGTTCCAGTTGTTGAGACAATTGAAAATGGTGTTTCCTTGTTCCGGTATCCTTTATCTTTGCTTTGAATCATTGGGTTTAGACATTACTTCGGTGATCCTTAATCGTTTCAAAATGGTCGCAACATACCTTTTGTTATTTCTTTCTATTGAAAGAATCATACGAACGATTGATTCCCCTGTAATACACTTTTGATCAAAATAGTTTTACCAATTCCGGCAAATTTTACTTTGTTTTTTTTTATTCGAAACTTGTTGGAATTTGAACCTTTGGATTTCTATATCGAAGATATACTTACGAAGTTGTTCCAACTTATTGATTGGCACTAACCCTAGATCCTTCCCCTTGATAAATGAATCAATACTTTATACTCGAGCTACATCATGTACTATTTACAACCCCCAATTTTGGGGGGTCCTAGTAGAACAGAACAAACTATGTCGAGCCAAGAGCATCTTCATTGATATATAAAATGGTGGATGCAAGAATCCACAGCCGATCATGTCTTTCAAGTCGCACGTTGCTTTCTACCACATCGTTTCAAACGAAGTTTTACCATAACATTCCTCTAATTTTGAACCGGTATGGAATTGATTCAATATGGAATCCGGAATAGTCATTGGCTCAATCGGTACGCTCAATCGGTACACAGCAGTCCATACTTTTATATTTATATATATATAAATTATATATATAAATAGATATTTATATCTATATTTTGATTTTGATATATATTTTGATATCTATATTATAGATATTTTGATATATATATGGATGGATAGGTATTCATCTAGAGAAGGCCCCACAAGCAAAGACAAAGATTCAATCTTACCCCATATTCGACCGTATGAATGAAACACATTTCTAAAAAAGACGAATAAACGAATTACTTAACACTTCTTTACATCTACATCTTCAACAGATTGTTCGGGACAATCAATCATGAAGGATCCAACTCTTTCTCGAACAACTAAATTAAAGAAAGGTCTTTAATTAGATTCTCAATACTCAATACCGGAACAAAATAAGTCATTAGCCAAATAAGCTATTCCAATGACTCGGAAAAGTCGCAAATGAATCGATTATAGACTAGGTTCATCAATCTCGCGCTTCTTCAAGTATCTAAGGATTGATAAAGGAATCATGAAAAAAGGTTTCAAGAATTTCCTACTTCGACATCATAATTTCCTACTTCGACATCATTATCATTAATGGAAATAAGTTTTCCTGTAATGACTAAATTTGATCATCATAAGACATAAGAGAAATCCATGTTCCTTTTCCAATTGAATCATTAATGATTTAAAGCAGGTAGATGGATCGAGAAACAAATTCAATTTATTTGTTTTCATGGGGATGGGATGGATGGAAAAAAGCTCTCATGTAAGATAAGATTAAGGTTGTTATTCTTCCATCTGATTGATAAAACCAGAACCGTAGGAGTATGATCTTTCCGTATCCATCAGATACACAGAACAATTGTCAACGGGAGTAATCATAGATATTTAAGGTAAGGTATCAAAGATCTTTTTCACCGCAGCCGAAATACCGGTATCACTGAAATAGAACAAACAATAACAATACATGTAGGCATGGTTCATTTTATACAGATTTTGCTTTACTTTAGGTTTAGTAACCCTTCCATAAATTCTATCAAGTCAAAAGTAAAGTGAATGGAATATATGAATCTTCCTCCCAATCACTACATTGACTTCCAATTATTTATTGTAGCCAGATGCAAAAAAAAAAAAAGCAATTAGGCTCAAAGAAAAAAAATCTGTTCCATATTGCACTTTATTGTTTATTAATGAGATCCGGACGACACAGATATTGAAAAATTGATACCTTCCATTGCCGATTAACTCGAATTCTATGGGGATCATGAATCATACCCCAAGACAATCAAATAATAAAAGATCCTCTTGCGGTATGTTATATTATCTTGTATAGGTACAAAGCAAAATGGGTCCAGATCAATTCGTTGTTCTTAATTTTGATTTTACCCCACCCACACCCAGTCTTAAGAACTTTAATCCCAGTGATGTAATTAGTCCCAAGAACTCCCTCCTGTTTAGGATTCAGGATCCACATAGAATTAGTCATTTTGACTAACATGTTTAGTTTCGAAAAAATAGAGATCTTATCTTTCGCATTTCAACTTAGAATGCATCATGTGAGAATCAAAATATAATAGATGGGCATAAAGTTTCTATAAGTGACTAACTTACCCCAATATGAATATGAGTAGAGCGGGACGGGCATACACTGAACGGCCCATCCCATTTTTTTTTTAATTCAACTTTGATCTATGTTCCCATCCTACCTAATATCAAAAAGGTAAAAGATGTTTATTTCCATCCGCAATTTATACTCGATTCTTTTTCTTACAATTGGAAATCGAAAGGAATCTATGATTCATAGAAGAATCATTAGAACTCAGAAAGAAAAATTGGATCATATTGTATCCAACCTTATACCTTATACTCTTAAACAGAAGATTGTTAAAGAGAACAATCTTTGTTTTGATAGAAGCGGTCTGGGACGGAAGGATTCGAACCTCCGAGTAACGGGACCAAAACCCGCTGCCTTACCACTTGGCCACGCCCCATTTAGATTTCAATTCGACACTAATAAACACTAATATTGTTATTGGTTATTCGTCAATTCCAGCCCAAATATCTATGGAATAGGTTGTTGCTAGGATTCTATACGTGTAAATGTAGAATGAAAATGAATTCATTGATCATTCCATATAAGTCAATTAAGATATTGTATGAAAGTATGATTCCTTCTATTCTCATTTGAGAATTGAAGGATTTTTGATTGGGGGAAGTTCAAAGAAAAAGAAAGAAGGATTTTTTGTCTTCTCTTCTTTCTTAATTTTTCCCTTATATCAATAACTCAATAAAAATGAAATTATCTCCAAGAACGAAATATTTCTTATGCTTAATATCTTTAGTTTGATCTGTATCTGTCTTAATTCTGCCCTTCATTCGAGTAGCTTTTTCTTCGCCAAATTGCCCGAAGCTTATGCTTTTTTCAATCCAATCGTAGATTTTATGCCAGTCATACCTGTGCTCTTTTTTCTCTTAGCCCTTGTTTGGCAAGCTGCTGTAAGTTTTCGATGAGATCTTTAATACTGTCCTAGAAACATTCATATTCATGATTTATTCGATAAAATAAATTCAACTCTAACATAACAATTGATAAGATCAGATAAGTCTTACATTATGAACCCTCGATTCAAAGATTGAAATTCTTTTGCTTTTTGATAGCCGCGATGAATCTGGATCACCTAATTTCCGCATTATGCCCTTCCAGTTCCAGGGGTCAAAGACCCCATTATGGTACCCCATAATACCTAATTGGGGTATGACAAGATAATTTTGGTAACAAAGGAATTCCTGCAAATTCCTTTCTTTTCTAGAAACCACTTTTTCATTTCTTTTCTTGGTGTCAAGGATATGTGGTACAAAAATAGAGAATCTATTCCCTTATTTCCTTTGCAAAAAACAAAAAAAAAATGATCTTGGAGATTGTGCAATGCTTACTCTCAAACTCTTCGTTTACACAGTAGTGATATTCTTTGTTTCTCTCTTCATCTTCGGATTCCTATCTAATGATCCAGGACGTAATCCTGGACGTGAGGAATAAAAAAATCAGAGATTTTTCATTATTTCCTTGCTTGATTTCTGCATTTTCCTATGCTTTTCTCTATTCCAGACATTTAACTATGATAAAGGACTTGATATTTTTTCGAATTCGAAAGATAAATCTCAAGTGATCCGAGGGAACGGAGAAAGAGGGATTCGAACCCTCGGTACGAACAGCTCGTACAACGGATTAGCAATCCGTCGCTTTAGTCCACTCAGCCATCTCTCCCAATTACAAAAAGATAATTCATATGCGACGCCTGAAGTAAATATTGATCAAAGTCTTTCTTTATCTTTATTTATTTATTTTATACATTTATTTATACTTACTATATTATACTTACTATATATATACGAATTATCTTTATTTATTTATTTTATACATTTATTTATACTTACTATATTATACTTACTATATATATACGAATTTTATCCGCAATTCAATTTGGATAACGATTCGAAACAGATATCTCCAATAGAAAGAGTACGTCTTTGATTTCGTCCGAAGGGTTCTTTTATTCCCCCGGCCTGGCCAGTACAGTACCTAGCCAGGCCGTTCCTTCTTTTGTTCCAATGAATCATGGATCAAATTATTTTTCTGATTTGAAAACCAAATTGTTATTGAAGCAGCAACAAGAGCAAGAAGGACTATTTCCATTCCTATGATAGGAGTTTCATTTCTTATTATTTTTTCTTTTTCCTTTTCTCGATTTCCCTACTGGAATAAAAAAACATACATATTCTATTTCTATTAGAACTCATTTATTTCTTCAAGGGACAAGCTTTGTTTGAACATTTGAGTCCACAAACACAAACAAAATGAATACTATGATTTTTTACTAGATCTAATTGACCCCAATTCAGAAGATCGGACAGGTGAATGAATAGGGAAGAAAGGAATAGCTTCGAAAAAAGATAAGACTCAAATTAAAACTCTCCTTCTTTATTTTTATTTTTTTGAGAAAATCGTTTCTTTGCTTGAAAGACTCGAGGAAGAAGTTGAAAAAAAAAAATGGAGCTATGGATTCTTGCGCAACTTAACTCAATCTTATGTTCCGACTTAAATGGATCTTTCAGGCCGGGACTGTCAGTAATAACTCCACCAGCAAAAGAAAAGATATAACTTGTTATTTAAATGAGCCCCCATTCTCTTCTCCTATTTCATCAAGCCTTCCCCCTGGAACACATCAGCACTCCAATTTTCATGATTCTGATACTATCTTGATTACGTTTTACTCCCTTGTTTTGTTGGACAAACGGTACATTCATATACAATAATCATATTGTAGCGGGTATAGTTTAGTGGTAAAAGTGTGATTCGTTCTATTAACAACTGAAATAGTTAAAGGTTCTTTCGGTTTTTTCCTATTCCGATCAAAAACTTTATTTCTTAAAAGGGTTTAATCCTTTACCTCTCAACGCCACGTTTGAGGAAGAATATACATTCTCGTGATTTGTATCCAAAGGTAAATTATAATTTGAATAAGCAAATTGGATTATGGAATCGCGAAACATAATTTTTTTTTTTTTGAGTTGGATCAACCGTTCCTTTTGAATGAGTATGAGTAAAGGATCTATGGATGAAGATACAAAAGTTTATTTCTAATCGTAACTAGATCTTCCACTTTTTGGGGGGGAGGAGGTTGAAGCCAAATAGCTATTAAACGATGACTTTGGTTTACTAGAGTCGTCGACATATTGTTTCAGCTCGGCGGAAGAAAATTCTTTTCCTCAGGATTCTCGCGAGTAGAAATAGGGAACGAAGTAACTAGAAGTATTTTTTAAAATCCCCTCTTCTAGAGGGATCATCTAGAAAGTGAGTTGTTTTGTATGCATTCATATTCATACAGAAAAACTGACATAGATGTTATGGATCGAATTTTTTCTTTGAATTCGGATTTGCGATGACTCCCCTTTTTCCACACATCGTATCGTAAATATTTTCTCTTTTTTTTTTAGTTTCGTTTACGCCTTAGATCTGGGAATCCATCTATATTCCATAAAGGAGCCGAATGAAACCAAAGTTTCATGTTCGGTTTTGAATTAGAGACGTTAAAAATGATGAATCGACGTCGACTATAACCCCTAGCCTTCCAAGCTAACGATGCGGGTTCGATTCCCGCTACCCGCTCCATATTAATTATTATTATTATTATACGTGCATCGTTGATTTGGATATGCATCTTTTCTTTATTCCCTAAAATCTCTCACATACAATACAATTCGTTTATCGGAACGGGCGATAGGAAAGCAAGAATGCGAAAGAAGAAAATCGGAATGAAA
Source organism: Tasmannia lanceolata (assembly GCF_043159265.1). NCBI lineage: Eukaryota > Viridiplantae > Streptophyta > Magnoliopsida > Canellales > Winteraceae > Tasmannia > Tasmannia lanceolata. Next base: position 12,661 of record NW_027519066.1, read on the forward strand.
AGCAAAGCGCCCATTGTCTAATGGATAGGACAGAGGTCTTCTAAACCTTTGGTATAGGTTCAAATCCTATTGGACGCAATTTATTTCCATCTATTTTTGTAGATTGCTATGCCAAGAAAGATATTTTGAATGATTCGAACCGGAAACACTTCTCAACGATTCCTTTCCTCTTGTACTCAGAGTGATCAATTTCTTTATGTTTGTTCCTGAAGTATAAACAGTTCCATCTGTTCCGGAATAGCTTCCTTCAAAAGGGCTTCTGCTTGTTCGGTGAATGTCTTGGTAGAAGATATGATTTCTTGGAACTGAGGTTTGTTTGTTTTTAAGTGGGTACGTAACTGAACGAGAAATTTCTTTACCTGTCCAATATCTAACGGATCAAGATACCCATTCGCCCCAGTATAAATAGTAAGTATTTGTTCTTCCACCGTGAGAGGGGCTGATTGAGATTGTTTGAGCAACTCGCGTAATCGTTGACCTCTTGCCAACTGATTCTGAGTGGCTTTATCGAGATCAGAAGCGAATTGTGCAAAGGCTTCTAACTCTGCGAATTGAGCCAGTTCCAATTTTGATTTACCAGCTACCTGTTTCATGGCTTTAATTTGAGCTGCGGATCCTACTCTGGAGACCGAAATACCCACATTAATAGCAGGACGGATTCCAGCATTGAATAGATCGGCAGATAAGAATATTTGTCCATCTGTAATGGAAATCACATTAGTAGGAATATAAGCCGAAACGTCCCCAGATTGAGTCTCAACTATGGGTAAAGCGGTCATACTTCCTTCACCTAAACGAGAACTTGATTTAGCGGCTCTTTCCAAAAGGCGTGAATGCAAATAAAAAACATCTCCTGGATAAGCTTCGCGACCGGGTGGTCTTCTTAATAGAAGAGACATTTGGCGATAAGCTTGTGCTTGTTTGGAGAGATCGTCATAAATTATTAAAGTATGTCGTTCACGGTACATAAAATATTCAGCCAGAGCCGCTCCTGTATAAGGCGCGAGGTATTGTAATGTTGCAGGCGAATCCGCCGTTTCGGCTACCACAATAGTGTATTCCATCGCCCCTCGTTCTTGGAAAGTAGTCACTACCTGAGCCACGGAAGATGCTTTTTGACCAATAGCTACATAAACACATATTACATTTTGCCCTTTTTGATTGAGAATAGTATCTGTGGCTACTGCTGTTTTCCCGGTCTGTCTGTCCCCAATAATTAATTCTCGCTGACCGCGTCCTATAGGGATCATCGAATCAATAGCAATAAGCCCCGTTTGAAGAGGCTCATATACGGAACGTCTCGAAATAATACCCGGAGCGGGAGATTCAATTAACCGAGATTCAGAAGCTGAAATTTCACCTCTCCCATCAATAGGTTTAGCCAGAGCATTTATAACACGACCTAAATAAGCCTCGCTCACTGGTATCTGAGCAATTCTTCCTGTTGCTTTTACAGAACTTCCCTCTTGTATCATCAAACCGTCACCCATTAATACAACACCAACATTATTTGATTCCAAATTCAGAGCAATGCCTACGGTACCCTCTTCAAATTCTACTAATTCCCCTGCCATTACTTGATCAAGACCATGAATACGAGCAATACCGTCGCCTACTTGAAGTACGGTGCCGGTATTCACAATCGTGACTTCTCTATTATATTGTTCAATACGTTCACGGATAATATTACTAATTTCGTCGACTCGAAGGGTTACCATTAGTGTCTCTTAATTCTTTTTCGGAAGCAAAGCGAGAAAAAAAAATAATGCCTACAGTGGAAGGGCTAATCAGTTATTTCTTTCATGGCCCCGAGCATGCCAATATTAGCACTGATGGTGCGTAAATGTAACTCACTGTTCAAACAACTATTCAGAGTTCCTAGAGCTCCTTGTAAGGCTTGCTGGAACACTCGTTGTCGTACCTGATTGATTGCTCGTTGTTCTTCAAAACTAATGGTTTCATTTTTGAAATTTTCTAATCGTTCCAAATTATTATAAGTAGCATTAATCAAATTCTCTTTTTCTCGTTCTATCTCAGAGTATCCATTCATTCTAAACTCATCTGCTTCCATTTCCACTTTCCGTAAGCGAGCCCGGGCTTTTTCGAGCTGCTCAATGGCTCTTCCACGTAGTTCTTCTGAATTTCGAATAGTACTCAAGATCCTCTGTTTTCGATTATCTAATAAATCACTTAATGAAAGTAGATTATCTTCCCATTCATTTCACAACTAAACTTCCATGATCTCTTCCCGAACCAAACATGAATCTTTCAATTCATTTGGCTCTCACGCTCAGTTACTTAATGGGCATTCCCATATCTTTTAATGTAATGAGCCTGCCCTCTCTTCTCTGTTCGTATTCCACGATATCGAAACTGATACAAGACCAGAACAGAATATTCGGAGGACTCTTCCGACCAGACAAAAAATCTGTAATTGTCAGCAAAGTTGTTTATTTTTTTTTTTATTTATTATTTTATGAATTTTTCATTTTTTTTTTTCTTCAAATCCAAAGAATTCTTCTTATTTTATACACAGGCCGTCGATTTAGCGTTGGATACAAAAAGGGGGCGAGGCACCCATTTGTTTTTTTTTTTCATTTTTCAATAAATGGTTCAAATCATTTTATTGATATGAGTGTTCTATATCAGATAAATTGCCAACTATTCTATTCATTTTTAAACCATATCCGTACTAACGTAGTGGTAGAAAGAGTACCATGTTGTGCCTGGACTTCAAACGGTTTAGCTTTAACCATGTTAATGGTCCCACATTATTGGTTGATAGAGAATCAAAGTCGATTTACCAATGAGTCACGAAATGCTATGGTTCTTACATATGATTTCTGAATTTATTCAGAAGTAATTCGTTGAGATCGTGCACCTTTCTTTCCTAGTTATAACTTTCCTATTTATAAATAAATAAGTAAATAAGTGCAGCTGGTTGGATCCAGCCTATTCTTGAAATACACAACTCGCACACACTCCCTTTCCAAAAAAGATCAATACACCAAGCACTACACTTAGATTTATTGGATTTGTTGCTAAAATATCGGTATTAAGCCCGAAACTCCCGGCGTATGACCAGTGACCCAAGGAAACGAAAGAATCGGTTACATTTTTCATATGCTCTCCTCTTATAGATAGGACTAACAAAATTAATTGAACAGAGTTTTCTTTATTGTATAATTTCGCCCCACTTTTGATTGATTTCTTTTTATTTATTTACTTATTTATAAATATGAATTTATTTATAAAATAGATTCATTTCATTTTGAAATTTCATTTATTCTTTATTATTATTTCAATTGAAGTTCCCAATCCAATAAAATACTTATTAATATGAGGTCCCGGGTCTCATGCCAATTGCGAAATACCTCGTTTGTTACAACGCTTCCTAAAAGTGAAAAAAAAAAAAGGGTTCCATTAAGGATGGAAAGGAAGAAAGCGAGTGGATCTACTAATTCCTCATCCTCAAATCAGCCTTTTCCCTGGGGTGGGGTATTGTCTCAACGAATAAGTGGTTGTAGGAGTAAAGTGTTGATATAATTCGAAGAAGCAAGCGGCAAGTTCACGGCAATCAAATAAGAAAAAAATAAGTACGTATTTTTCACATTTATAGGATTAAACAAAAGGATTCGCAAATAAAAGCGCTAATGCCACGACCAGTCCGTAAATTGTTAAAGCTTCCATAAAAGCCAGACTAAGCAATAAAGTACCTCGTATTTTACCCTCTGCTTCTGGTTGTCTCGCAATACCTTCTACAGCTTGGCCCGCAGCAGTACCTTGACCAACTCCAGGTCCAATTGAAGCAAGCCCTACGGCCAATCCAGCAGCAATAACGGAAGCGGCAGAAATCAGTGGATTCATGGTAAGCTCCTCGCACCAAAATAAAGAAATGGTTAATGATACAATCACTGAATTATGACTTATTATTCCATCACTAAGATCCATCGGGTCGAAGTAACTAAGAACTCCAAATTGAAGTGATGATATTACTGAATCATCATAACTGCTTCAATATCTCGTTTTTAGTTCCTATCCATGGAGTCTTTGTAAAGTCATACGATTCTAGTTCTTCCATTTCTTTGTTCCGAACCACTCTTTCAATTCTTCGCTCTTTCTCTTCTATATCCTTAACTTCATCTGTTTATTCATTCAATCCACAGCCAAAGATGAAACGGAAGTCCTTCCGTTGGAATCCATCTAACTTCAGTGGGATGGGAAATAATATATGGATAGTCCATATATAACTCGTGAATATCTAATATCACATATACATATGTTTCTTCCATAACGTAAACCATTCGTATCTTATATTGAATTGGATTATAGAATCATTCTTCGAAACATACACAGGGATTGAATTATAGCCATTACATATACCCAGCTCAACCTCCCTAACCTACCTTTTTCTGAATCTTATTTGTTTGTAAACTTTTCTCTTCCTTTTCTTTATCATTATTGCGCATTGATATAAACGGATGGATTCATCAGCCCGAACCATTCCATATCCATATCAAGATTTGATTGATCCAATTGCAGACAATTTTTGTCAACCATTGAATTGATAGAACATAGTTTTTTTGTTTAGGCATACGTCGGAAACAGATAACATAACAATTCTTTCTTATTCAAATTATGAATCGTAATACCGTAATCGTAATTGACTGATATAAATAGAATATCAATTGGAGAGGTATGACGTAAATGGACCAAACGGGAATCTTAGGAAAAAAGATCTTTTCGATCTCTTTCCTTTTTTTTTTTTTAATTCCCTAATATCGTACATCTTTATTGACCCTACTCTAAATCGTATCTACCATATTTGTAGATATCCATCATGTTCCCCAAGTAGATTATCTTGAGCCACCCATGAGTTGGGATAGTCTTGTTTTTTTTTTCAAAAAAAAAAAAACAAGACTATTTTGGAAGCTAGTCAATGATGACCCTCCATGGATTCACCTATATAAGCCGCGGCTAAAGTCGCAAAAATAAGAGCTTGAATCCCGCTTGTGAATAATCCAAGAAACATGACAGGTATAGGAACCACTAAAGGTACTAAAGAAACAAGAACAACAACTACTAATTCATCAGCCAATATATTCCCGAAAAGTCGAAAACTAAGTGATAAAGGTTTTGTGAAATCTTCTAGGATGTTAATTGGTAAAAGTATTGGAGTTGGTTGAATGTATTTACCGAAATAGCCCAATCCCTTTTTAGTAAGACCCGCATAGAAATATGCCACTGACGTGGGTAAAGCTAAAGCAACAGTAGTATTTATATCATTCGTGGGTGCAGCTAACTCCCCATGAGGTAACTGTATGATTTTCCGAGGTAAAAGAGCACCTGACCAGTTAGAAACAAAAATAAATAGGAACATAGTTCCAATAAAAGGAACCCAAGGACCATAATCTTCTCCAATCTGAGTTTTGCTCAAGTCTCGAATGAATTCAAGTACATATTCGAAGAAATTCTGACTGTTAGTTGGAATGGTTTGTGGGTTCCGAACAGCTATAGTGGCTGAACCTAATAAGATAGCAATTACGACCCAAGAAGTGATAAGTACTTGGGCATGGACTTGGAAACCCCCTATTTGCCAATAGAAATGTTGGCCTACTTCCACACCGGATAGATCGTATAACCCTTTGAGTGTGTTGATGGAACATGGTAGAACATTCATATTGCCCTCTGACAGAAATAGAACTTAAAAAAGAATTATTTTGATTCAACCCTCTCTTTCTCGACTCGACTACTTTAAATCGTATATTTAGGATACCAAGTAATCACATAATATCCCCAGTGATTTTGATCTCTTTTTTGAGATTCAGAAATAGTAACCGATTAAATCAATCTATGGGGTTCAAAAAGTCATTGGCTTATCTTATTATTAATCAACGATTTCTTATATAGCTAGAACGACCCTCACAAATTGCGGATACTAATTTGTTAAGAATCAATCGGATTGACGCTATAGCGTCATCGTTGGCTGGAATAGAAATATCTGCGAGATCCGGGTTACAATTTGTATCGATTAAGCAAATCGTCGGAATCCCTAAAGTGAGACATTCTCGAAGAGCCGTATATTCTTCTTGCTGATCAACGATGATTACAATATCGGGTAAGCCCGTCATATATTTGATCCCACCCAAATATGTTTGCAGGTGAGATAATTGTCTCTTCAACATTGCTGCATCTCTTTTCGGTAGACGGTTGAGTTTCCCCGCCTTTTGTTCCGCTTTCAAATCCCTAAACTTATGAAGTCTCGTTTCTGTAGTGGACCAATTCGTTGACATACCACCGAGCCATTTTTTATTAACATAATGACACCGAGCCTTTATTGCAGCTGATGCTACTGAATCAGCTGCTTTATTTTTGGTACCAACTATTAAGAAGTGTTTTCCCCTACTTGCTGCATCAAAAACTAAATCACAGGCTTCTGACAAAAAACGAGCAGTTCTAGTAAGATTTGTAATATGAATACCTTTACGCTTTGCAGAGATGTAAGGTGCCATTCTAGGATTCCATTTCCTAGTACCATGACCAAAATGAACTCCTGCTTCCATCATCTCTTCTAAATTAATGTTCCAATATCTTCTTGTCATTTTTCCCCACACTTTCTCTTTTTTTTTTTTTTAAGAGACGAGGTACCCTGAAATAAATAATTGTTCCGACGGAACCTTCTCCCGGAGATTGACCCTTGATACATGGTCCAAGTGATTAATTCCTTTCTATTCGTTATTATCTTTATTACCCAATAAAAAGACCGGACCATACCATATAATTAAAGTTAAAAGAAAAGAATCAATTTGCTCTTAGGAATCATGAAATCCCGTAAATTATTGTTCTGGTGTATTATGGAAATTATTTGGGATGTAAGAACCAAATAATTCTCTGTGGTGGAACAAAATATCTCTAATTTCCCCCTCGAATAGATTCTTCTTTTTGATTTCCAAGGGAATGTTGTTGTCTTGCCTTGAACGGTGCACTAATCCCTTGAATCCGGTACCAACAGGTATCATCCCCCCCAGAACAACGTTCTCTTTCAGGCCTTTCAACCAATCAATACGACCTCGTAGAGCGGCTTTTGCTAAAACTCGAGCAGTTTCTTGAAAACTTGCTTCGGATATGAAACTTTGAGTATTCAGAGATGCCCTGGTAATTCCCAATAAGATGGCTCGGTAACAGATCGCTTCTTCCAAAGCACGCCCTGTTCGTTCCGCTCGAAACAATCCTATTAGTTCTCCGGGTGAAAAAACATTAGACATTCCATCTTCTGAAACCAACACTTTTGATGTTATTTGACGTACAATAATCTCTATATGCCTATTATGGATTTGCACCCCCTGGGATCGATAAACCCTTTGGATCTTATTAACCAAAGAGATACGACTTTGCGCTATGGTTAGCTCAGCACCAATCAAGAATTCCCACGGAATTCCAAGAATTCTTTTTATATGTTCGTTCCAACCCTCAACCCTCTTTTCTAGGTTCATCGATATTGAATCAATCGAACGCACTTCTAACACTTGTTCCACTTTTGGAAGACCTTGCGTTATATCACCCGATCTCGATTTTTCATATATAAATGTAACTAATGTATCCCCTTCGTAAAGGATTTCTCCATAATGACCATGAACGGTTGCCCCTGGGGTGGCCAAATGAGGCTTAGCTGATCTTATGACTAAGGAGTCAACATGAACAATTAGAACTTGACCAGATTTTATCTGTGGTCCATATTTGGATATACATACATTTTCACAAATAAACTGTCCGAGGACAATTATTTTGGATGTCTTCTCACAATAATCGTGATGGAGAAAGCACCAAGTCAAATCGAATGGATGAAAAATGATGTTCCTGCATGGATAGGGATTATAAATTCTCCCATTTTCATCCATTAAATAATATTTAAGTACTTGTAAAGTCTGTTTTAAATTGTCAAGTAGCAAATATTTATTTAACAAGATCTGATTATGAGTTATTAAATAGTAAGGTGAATAAAAATTCGCAATTTTAGGTACAGTCCCTAAGGGACCCAACGAATTCCTAATCGGAATCATGGGATCCTCTTTAATTTGAATTGATTCTTTTGTCACATTGTGAGATTTAGAACCATTGAATGGACCAATTCGAGAACAATTGGATAATGACAAAATTAGAAAAGATTGGCATTCCTTATTTCTATTCAGCAACGTACGAATAGTTCCTTGATGTTGGGTAAGTGATTGAATCCTCCTCGCCTTGGAATAAAAAGGATTGATATTGGTGTGATCTGATCCATTATCTGGGATCAATCCCGAACCCGCCATATCATTCCTTTTTCCGATATACGAAATAGGGGACTTCACTAAGTCAATTCTTATGAAATCTCGAATCAGATCATTTGCCCTCACTTCAACAATGGAAGCCTGAACCTTTTCTATAGAACCATTTCGGTCTTGGTCCCAATTCAATACTAAACAAGTACGAACTAATTGAATACTTGTGTAATAAATTCCTCGAATTGGTTTGCCATTTCTATAAAGGATATAATTTTCAACTCGGAATTTCACATTATCCCTTTCTTGCAACAGATCCTGGGGAAAAAGCGTTGCTAAATTGATACCATCAGCTATTTCATATGTGACTACGGATCGAACCGAAACAAAATACTTTTTCTTGGTAGGTGTGATCCGTTGGACATAGATCCAATTTTGTAATTTTTTTGATTCCTTAGAATTTTTTTTTCCCGTTCCTGGTGGTATCAAGATGCCGCTGTGCCGGGAGATCTTATCTGTCTCTCCAGGAAAATGGATATCTCCAGAAAAGATTTTCAGTTCAATCCTTTTTTTTTTTCTCTCCACTCGGACTAATCCACCTACGCGGCTTCTTGTATTTAAAGTGATTCGTGTATCGACTCCAATGATACTATTGTTCTGTACCATTATGGACGAAGAGCCAGGTAAGATATGCACTTCTTCGGGAATGAAAAAAAAGCGATCTACTTTCATTTGGTATTTCGGACTAAATTCCTTTGCTCCTCGATACTCAATCAAATCCTCTTTTTTGACGATTGAATCCACTTCTACAGTCCCATACTTAGTAATTCCTGAACTGCTTCTTCTGTATCGGGGATCGTCGAAATAAGCAAGAATACTATTTCTACGTAAAATACCATTTATGGGTATTTCAATCGAGATACCAGAACGAGGCATTAGTTCTTTCTCTCGTTCTTGATCATATTGGAATGGGATGATGAATCTATTTCTTCGCCTTTTCGCCAATAAATCAGAATTCTCGTGGAGAATGGCAGGATATATGAAATTCCAACGACCATTGGATATGATTCGAGCAGGTCCTGAATAATCAAGAATCTTTCCCTCTTTTTTACCGGAAGGATCTGAACTAAACAATTTGTGTCTCACTCGATCATTAGTCACTGAGAGGTCAGAACTCTCTCTCTGTTCGACAGAAAGAGAATGAATGTTCATTTGATCTTGATCCTTGTGGAGCGAAAAAGGCACTATACTAGATCTGCACGGACCCCCCGATAATATCCATAAATGACTTGTTTTAGGTAAGAGATGAACATTACCATATGTATATTCAGGTGCATGGTACACATCGGTACTCCAGTGCATTTCTCCCTCTGAGTCAGAATAAATATGTTTTCGAACTCTCTCTTTAAAATTGAAAGTGGATGTTCCAGCGCGAATCTCGGCAATCACTTGTTCTGATTCTACATATTGATCATTTTGAACTAAAAGAAAACTTTTTGGTGGAATATTCACATTATGTAGAATATCCTGACTCTCAATAGTGACATACAGGTCTATATAACATAGAAAAGCAGGATGCCCATGACGTGTACGTGTGGGATGAACCAAATCCTCATTGAATTTTATTTTTCCATTAGAGGGGGCTCGTACATGTTCTGCAGTACCACCTGTGAATACTCCACCGGTATGAAAAGTTCTTAATGTTAGTTGAGTCCCTGGTTCCCCAATTGATTGACCCGCAATGATACCTACTGCTTCTCCCAATTCGACCAGGTCACCATGAGTGGGACTCCGACCATAACATAATCGACAGATCCAAGATGTACTCCTGCAAATAAAGGGGGTTCGAATATATATTGATTGTGCTCGAAAGGTTATGAATCGATTGACAAGCCCAACCCCAATATCTTGATTTCGAGCGGCAATGCATCGTAGACCCATATATATATCGTCTGCTAATACACGACCAATTAGTGTTTGGATCAACATTTTTTCCGTCATCCCATTTCGAGGACTCACGGAAATACCTCGGATAGTGCCACAATCTGTTCTACGTACAACAATGTGTTGAACTACTTCAACAAGTCGACGCGTGAGGTATCCAGCATCTGATGTTCGTACAGCAGTATCCACAATCCACAACTCCTTTGCGAGCTCCGTAGCAAGAAATGAGATATTCCGTTAAAGAAAGTCCTTCGCGTAAATTGCTTTGAATGGGTAAATCAATCATTTGTCCTTGGGGATCCGACATTAATCCTCTCATACCGACTAATTGGTGTACCTGAGATGCATTTCCCCGAGCTCCCGAAAAGGACATTATATGGACTGGATTAGAAGGATCCGTCATCCTAAAATTAGGATGCATTTCTTGTCTCAAATATTCACTTGTAGCATACCATATCTCAATGGATTGACGTAATTTTTCTACCGCGTGTACATTCCCATAATGATGGTGCTTTTCCAAAATCAAACTTTGTTGTTCAGCATCTTGGACTAGCCATCCCTTAGAAGGTATGTTAAAAGATCATCAATTCCTAATGAAATGGATGTAGCAAGTGGCTTGCTGGAAACCCATAGTCTTTACTTGATCCAGTATGTGTGATGTATATGCCATTCCGAAGTGATCTATTAATCGACTAATAAGTCGTTTCATGGCAGTTCCATCTATCACTTTATTGTGAAAGACCAGATCGGCCCGTTCCGCCATAAGTACCTCCATATTCTGTTGAGTAGGATTCGACAATAGGTTTGAGTCAGTGATTCGAAGACTTCCTTTCCTCTATCTTGATTCACGTATCAATTCAGGAATTAGGATACCGGTTGAACCGTAGAGACCCGAATTCACAAGGTATCGTATCACATAATTACTTAGCTTAGGTACCTTATGAGTAGGCTCGGCAAAACCCCTGTATGGCTTCTTCTATTTCTCGATAAAAAGAAATATGACCAATGGTGGTTCGAATGTATATACAAAGGATTTCTTTTTTGACACTTCTTACTAGTAGATAGTGCCCATAAATCTCATGATAGGTACCCAAAGATTCATATTGAACTTCGATGGGCACTTCTCTTGGGGCAATGAAACGTTGATCTAGTCGCCACCGGAGCCACAAAGGACTATCTAAATTGATTCGTTTCTGCCGGTAAGCTCCAAGTGCATCATAGGAACTACAAAAATAGGGTTCTTTTTTCTTTCGTATACTTATAGTTATTATTATACTCGTAAACTGTTTCATTTTGATAGTTTCTGTGATTCCATGGATTATACCTATTTGCACAAATACCTCGACGATTTCCGATGGTTAATACATAGAGTCCAATAAGCATATCTTGGGTTGGTATGGAAATGGGATCCCCAATAGCTGGAGACAAGAGATTCATATGAGAAAACATAAGTAAACGAGCCTCTGCTTGAGCTTCCAAAGATAAAGGTACATGAACAGCCATTTGATCCCATCAAAGTCTGCATTGAATCCCTTACGAACTAATGGATGTAAACAAATAGCACGTTCCTCCGCTAAAATAGGTTGGAACGCCTGTATGCCTAATCTATGCAGGGTGGGTGCTCTATTCAGCAATATGGGGTGCCCTTGCATAACTTCTTGAAGTATTTCCCATACAATTGGTTCTTTTTCCCGAATTTTACTTTTTGCAATCCCTATGTTGGAAGCAATATGTTGTCTGATTAGACCACGAATTACAAATGTCTGGAAAAGTTCTATTGCTATTTCTCGAGGTAATCCACATCGATGTAATGAAAGCGAAGGGCCCACGACAATGACGGAACGCCCCGAATAATCGACCCGTTTACCAAGTAGAGTCTCACGAAATCTTCCCTCTTTGCCTTCAATTACATCTGAAAACGACTTGTAAACTTTATTATGACCATCCCTCATTGGTTGCCCGCGGATCCCATATCAAGAAGTGTATCTACGGCTTCTTGTACCAATTTCTCCTGACACATTACTGATTCCCCCTGGCGTAGATCTACTTGTTGTTAATGGATCGGTAAGAGTATTGTTCCGATAGATAACTCTTCGATAGAGTTCATTAATATCCGAACTCATTGGTTTACCCCCATCTATCTGAATGATTGGTCTCAACTCCGGAGGAAGAACTGGTAATAGGCACAAAACCATCCGTTCTGGTTCTACATTTGTTCGAACAAAATGCTTAGCTAATTCCATGCGTCTAACCAAAAAATCCTTTCTTCTTCCAACTTTTCTATCTTCCCATTCATTCCCAGTGTACCTTTCTTCCCCTAATTCCTCCATTCCACCAATGAATGATCTGTAATAATTCGCAAATCTGGATCGGCTAATTGTTCTCTGATAGCACTTGCTCCAGTAGAGATTTCTCGATTTCGAAATGTATCGAAGCCTTGGGTAGTAAAAAAAAGTGGGATGCTATATTTCCGGGATTGTATTTCATATTCGAATGAACCTCGTAATCGTAAGAAAGTCGGTTTTTTAACTATGGGCCTAGCAAAAGAAAAATTGGGATAGGTTCCTATAGGATCCCCCCCTTAAAAACCGGACATGAAGGTTTCCTCTCATCCGGCTCAAGTAGTTACACCAAATAAATAATAAATAAAGGGGGTCTCACTTTCAAATTTTGTTCTAGAAACCCCCATAAAAATCTACTCCTTACTCAAGTTCCCAGTGAGAACCAACCTATATTTCATTGATTCATTTTTACTTTATATTTTATTTTCGGAATTACTTATTCATTATTCAATTACGACATAAATAAAATGTGAAATTGTTGAGTAGCCTACGTCCCTCGAATGATGAATCCCCTTAAAGGAATACCTTGGAACTCATAAGGGATTTACTTGTCTATGTATCGTTCCATTCGATCTTTTAGGTCCCTACTTCACCTCGACGGTTATGCTATGATGTCCCTTGAAGCATATATGCGATGGATAGATTCCTGTAACCATGTCATATTTGTTTACTTGAACAGAAAACAGAATTTATTTCTAAAAGAAATGGAGTGGCTAATTCCAAGAAAGAATTCTTTTTTTTTTTTCACGAGGTACAGCTAGCAATTCCTATTTATATGTTACGGAATCGACCATGGATCAATTCCCCCTTTATTTGGAAGTATTGAATACACCCATAATTCTGAGCTTCATGTTCTTCTTCTTCCTCTCCCAGGAGACATGTCAGAGCCAGGGGCATCCCAATCGGATTAAATGGGATGACAGTTTCTCATTCCGAATCTGTAAACTCATAATTTCGATCAAATCACACATCGCAGTATACTAGGCTTTCTAATTCCTTAAGGGGTTTATCTAAAAGATTCGCGATATAACTAGGAAGACGTTTAAAATACCACACATGAGTCACTGGACATGCCAGTTTGATGTATCCCATTTGATATCTTCGTATCCGAGAATCAACAAATTCGACTCCGCATTGTTCACAAAATTTCGGGTCTTCTTTTTCATCTCCGATCACTCGATAATTTCCACAAGCACAAATTCCACTTTTTATAGGTCCAGAAATTCTTTCACAAAACAATCCATCTTTTTCCGGTTTATTGGTTTTGTAATGAAAAGTATAGGGTTTTGTCACCTCTCCAACTATCTCTCCATTAGGTAGTATTTTGTTAGCCCAAGCACTTATTTGTTGAGGAGAAACTGATCCAATTCGAAGTTGTTGATGTTTATACCTGTCGATCATATTATAGAATATAAATTCTGATTCATTCCGATCAAGCTTCCTTCCTATGAATCTGGAAGTTCTTCTCAGATACAAGGAAATGATTCAGTTCCAGAGCCAAAGATCGTAGTTCTCGAACGAGTAATCGAAAAGATTCTGGAGCATCCTCGGGGTTAGGTATTGTTCCTCCAATGATCGTAGTACCAAGTACTTCCTGACGAGCTCTAATATGATCAGATTTATAAGTAAGCATCTCTTGTGAAATATGAGCAACACCAAATCCCTCTAGAGCCCAAACTTCCATTTCTCCTACTCGTTGTCCCCCTTGCCTGGCCCTTCCTCTAAGGGGTTGTTGTGTAACAAGTGCATAATGTCCACTGGAGCGTCCGTGGATTTTATCATCAACTTGATGAATTAATTTCAGGATATAGGACTTTCCTATTATAACAGGTTGTTCAAAAGGATCTCCTGTTCTTCCATCAAATATTCTGCTTTTTCCCGGATACTCGGTTCAAATACCCACGGATTTGCTGTTTGCTTACTGGCTTCATATAATTCAGGAAACACTAGTTTTCTCGAAGCCTCTTGCTCATATCTCTCATCGAAGGGTGCTATTCTATAATGTCTGTCCAGCAGGTCCCCCGCTAACCCGAGCGAGCATTCAAATATCTGTCCCACATTCATTCGCGAAGGTACTCCTAATGGGTTGAAGACCATATCCACCGGTGTTCCATCTTGCAAATAAGGGCATATCTTGTCTAGGCAAAATTTTTGAAATGATACCTTTATTCCCATGTCTTCCAGCTACTTTATCACCTACTTTGATTTCACGCTTCTGTGAAATATATACACGAATCATTTCTGGATTATAACTGGAACCCCCCCCTTTCTGGATCCATCTCACATCAATAACTCG
>NW_027519067.1:5000-7500 GCF_043159265.1 Tasmannia lanceolata
TTTTGTCGGAACCTTAGGTGGTTCTCGAAAAAAGATAGCGAAAAAAATTATCCCTAGAGTCGAGACTAACAGGAATGTATAAACCAATGCTTCCATGGATTCGATCGTGGTTTACAATTATAGCTTCCACACCTGTGCATTTGGGAACATTTCCCAGATAAAGTAAAGAAAGGGCAAGAGTCAAAGAAAAGGCGATGATTAAAATCAAGATTTCTACGGTACCCTAACCTTATGTCAAATCAAAAAAAAATCAAATAGAGGCAAAAGACGCTAGAGTAATGTTGTATCAGACTACTTGTCGCCTTGTAGTTGGATCTCCAAGTTTTTGGAATGTTCCAAATTCCACTTGAGCATCCAAATCAGGGTCAATACCAGCAAAAACATCTCTGAACAAGGTTCTAGCCCCATGCCAAATGTGTCCGAAAAAGAAGAGCAAAGCAAACGTAGCATGTCCAAAAGTAAACCAACCCCTTGGACTGCTACGAAAAACACCATCGGATTTCAAAGTAGCACGATCTAATTCAAAAATTTCACCCAATTGGGCACGTCTAGCATATTTTTTCACAGTAGCAGGATCGCCATAACTGACCCCATTGAGTTCGCCACCATAGAACTCAACAGTTACACCTACTTGTTCGACACTATACTTCGATTCTGCCCTTCTAAAAGGAACATCCGCTCTCACAATTCCGTCTCCGTCTACCAAAACCACCGGAAATGTTTCAAAAAAAGTAGGCATACGACGTACAAAAAGCTCATGCCCCTCTTTATCTCTAAAGATGGGGTGTCCTAACCATCCAACAGCTATTCCATCCCCATTGTCCATTGAGCCTGCTCTGAATAATCCCCCTTCGCCGGATTATTACCGATGTAATCATAAAAAGCTAATTTTTCGGGAATTTTAGACCAAGCTTCCGATAAACTCAGATTTTCGGCTAGCCCGGCTCCAACTCTTCGATATATTTCTTGCTGGAAGTATCCCTGATCCCACTGATAACGAGTGGGACCAAATAATTCTATGGGAGTAGTTGCTGAACCATACCACATAGTTCCAGCAACGACGAAAGCTGCAAAAAAGACAGCAGCGATACTACTAGAAAGTACAGTTTCAATATTGCCCATACGTAATCCTTTGTATAAACGTTGGGGCGGGCGGACACTAAGAGGAATAGTCCCGCCAATATCCCCAATGTCCCCGCTGCAATATGATGAGAGGCTATTCCTCCCGGAACAAAAGGATCAAAACCTTCTGCGCCCCACGCTGGATTTACAGATTGTACTTTTCCGGTTAGACCATAAGGATCGGACACCCATATTCCAGGACCATACAAGCCTGTTACATGAAATGCGCCAAACCCAAAGCAAGCCACCCCTGAGAGAAATAAATGAATTCCAAAGATCTTGGGCAAATCCAAAGAGGGTTTTCCCGTACGTTCATCACAGAATATTTCTAGGTCCCAATACACCCAATGCCAGATGGCTGCTAAGAAGCACAAGCCAGAAAACACAATATGTGCCCCAGCCACACCTTCGTAACTCCAAATACCCGGATTCGTTATAGTTCCTCCTGTGATACTCCAACCACCCCATGAATTGGTTATCCCTAAACGAGTCATGAAGGGTATAACGAACATACCTTGTCTCCACATTGGATCAAGGACGGGATCAGAGGGATCAAAAACGGCTAATTCGTATAGAGCCATCGAACCGGCCCAACCAGAAACTAGAGCTGTATGCATTATATGGACAGAAAGTAACCGACCGGGATCATTCAATACGACGGTATGAACACGATACCAAGGCAAACCCATGGAAATACCCCTTATTTTATCAAAGAAAAAATAGACACTATGTAACTTTATCACATTGGAAAAGACTGATTGATGCTATGGACCTCGCCTTTTCAGTGGATTATCTCAAAGCAAGAGTTAATATTTATTCCGTTCCATTGGTAATAATTTAACAATTCTGTTCGTAGGAACAAAGAGAAGCAGATCTATTCTATACTCGATAAGTACCAATACGCAATGGGGGGATTGATCCTATTTTTGTGAGCGAATGCATAGATACTTGTTCATCCTTCGAACGATCCATTTGTACGAATTTTCCTTTATTCAACCCGTCTTCTCCATGAACCTTCCAATCTATGGATAAAATACGATAAACGACAATATTATGAAGACAATAAACCCATTGTTACGTTTCCACATCAAAGTGAAATAGAGTACTTAATTTTTCTTTCATTTTATGCCTATTGGTGTTCCAAAAGTACCTTTTCGGAGTCCTGGAGAGGAAGATGCAGTTTGGGTTGACGTATAGTGCGACTTGTCAGACATATTGGGTCATATGGGATTTCCCCGTTCTCTCCCCCGATCGAGATATCCTCTGTTTCACCCAAGAAAGATTGATTAAACCATCAATAATTCAATTCGGAGCGTGAAGTGCAATGCAATTAGATCAATTTATTTGTTGGTTGGGGATCAATATTCTCAATTAGAAG
>NW_027519067.1:12500-22500 GCF_043159265.1 Tasmannia lanceolata
AAATCCTGTCATCCCTACCTATTACTTCTCCTATGGGCAGTAACGAGGGATCAGTTGAGATCGATTCAAATTGGGACTGGACTGGACATAATTTTGCATTTTATGATACTACATGCATGCAAGGTGTATTGGGGGTACAAAAAGAATCCCTTTCTTTACAGTTGTATCTCCTGTCATAAGAAAGCGCTCTTAGTTCAGTCGGTAGAACGTGGGTCTCCAAAACCCGATGTCGTAGGTTCAAATCCTACAGAGCGTGATTCTGTTTTTGTAATGTTGAATCACAATAAAATAACTTTACTAACTTGAACTGCAACCTGAATTTGACCTCCTGCAGCTTAAGAAGGAGGTCAATCAAAAAAGAGATGTTACTCAATCAAAGGTCCAACTGATCTCCGCGTCTGTATTGTAAATATGCAGTTACGAATAATCCGGCCAAAGTAATAGGAATTAGACCTAAGACGATTCCAAATAGAAAAACTTCAATCATTTCAATTTGTTGGAAAGGGTAAAAATAGAGGTAATATCTATCCCTAAATATTACTCCGAATCACCCATGAATCTCAATGATCAAGAATTGGTAATTAACGCGGGAAGGAACTATCGAATACCTGAAATCTCACAGAACTATTTATTTTGATGAATTATTCATTCAATTAATTTCAAATAAGTCGTATCTTGCTCAGACCAATCAATAGAGCTGGGGTTATAGTTGAAGCAGCTAGTAGAAAACCGAAATAACTAGTTATAGTGGGCATGAAGGAGCTAAATGAGATACGTTCTTTTTTTTTTACATATGTTTATAAAGCACTTACCTAAGTTTCAATTTTTGCGAGATGTGATGATCAGAAAAAATACCAATTGACAGAATCAGTTCCAATTGAAAGTTCTTGATTCATCAGTCATTATAGACGGCACTGACAAAGATAGAGTAGCAGAGGTAGAAAAAAAAAAAAAGATTGATTTATCATCTGTGACATCTACCAATGTCGGGATTTCAAATCAACAGATTCATTGAGCAACTCGTGAGTAAAGTAATAGTCAGAAGAACTGTGTCGTGTAACTTCATTCAAAAATGAAATTATCTTTGAATAACTATAGAATAAAAGAATTGGATTTCAAAAGAATTTCCATTTTGACCATTTATTTCTTTTCTTTTTCAATTTATCAATTCCTATTATCCTTTTAGTTTCCACAGTCTGTCTTTCCATATCATGGAGTTCCATCCTTGTAGCTAGGTCAAGAAGGAACCTTTGGATCTAATCCAGTAATGGTTGCATCACGAATATTGATTGTTCAAACTATTTATTGTTTCTTCTCTTTCTTTCATCGAATACTATCTACTACTGTAGAACCAACCAATTACTTGAAATGAAAGGATTAGAAAAAAAGAAAAATATCTTTTCTACAACCATGAGAGGGGATTTCTATATTTTGCATCTAATTGAATTGTGTGGAATATGATAATCTCGTTCATTAATTATTAGAACTAGAACCCGTTGACTCAAACTTTACTAAGAACTTCAGTTTCTAGTCCAAAGCCAATACTTGAAACCCTATACTACAGAAATTTGATCAATTTTTGATTGAATGACACGCGGTTCCGCATAGACAAGTAACAAGAAAGGAAAAGGGGAATTATGTACCATTTCTTTTCGATACTGATTGAAACTGCGTTGCTGTGTCAGAGGAAGGATAGCTATACTGATTCGGTATACTCTAAATACACCTTCGGTACAATATTGACGATCTCACAAAGATGAAATATCAGTAGTTTTCCATTTACTGATCCCATCTTTCAAGGAATCGATCCCCCTTTGACTGTACAAGAATATGTGGAGCTCAGCATGTCTGGAAGCACGGGAGAACGTTCTTTTGCTGATATTATCACCAGTATTCGATACTGGGTTATTCATAGTATTACTATACCTTCCCTATTCATTGCGGGTTGGTTATTCGTCAGCACGGGTTTAGCTTATGATGTGTTTGGAAGCCCTCGCCAAACGAGTATTTCACAGAGAGCCGACAGGGGATTCCATTAATAACTGGCCGTTTTGACCCTTTGGAACAACTCGATGAATTTAGTAGATCCTTTTAGGAGGCCTCAATGACCATAGATCGAACCTATCCAATTTTTACAGTGCGCTGGTTGGCCGTTCACGGACTGGCTGTACCTACCGTTTCTTTTTGGGGTCAATATCAGCAATGCAGTTCATCCAACGATAAACCTAATCTGAATTATAGAGCTACGACACAATCAAACCCCGAACGAACAAAATGTTGAATTGAATCGTACCAGCCTCTACTGGGGGTTATTACTCATTTTGTACTTGCTGTTTTATTTTCCAATTATTTCTTCAATTGAGAGAAAGAAAGAGAATAGTAGGAATTCTCTTATCCCATTCGGAAGGATATCATCCTCATAATTATCCATGACTGTTTATGTCTCTAGCATGACCACTTGATGAAATGTGGAGGGAAGCGGGGTAAATGGCCGATACTACTGGAAGGATTCCTCTTTGGCTGATAGGTACTGTAACTGGTATTCCTGTGATTGGTTCAATAGGAATTTTCTTTTACGGTTCATACTCCGGATTGGGCTCATCCCTATAGTGATCGGATGAGAACCGGATTGTGGACATGAAAAAGTAAGAACTCAACAGGACCTTACCCCTCGAATCAGACAAAACAAAGAGGGGTAAGGTCCTGTTGAGTTCTTACTCTTCCAGCGAGACTTTGATCCATTTCATAACATAAAGGTTGGAAATTCATTCAGTCAACATAAGAAGAATATTTGATTCGTAGAAATGACAAAACGGATCCTTTGCTTCGATCCGATGTTTAAAACCACCCCATTCCTTTGTTTCTAATGATGTTTTTGAAGAATTTAATCCCTTGATTGTCATAGTATCTGTTCCTCTATAGTATGGACGGACTCTTCCGAAGCAAGAAGAAAGAAGGAATCAATCGATTTTATGGATGACACAATATGGATTTCTACAGATGAGACATTCTTCAAATCAATTCCAATTAGTATGGAATGAACCTTACTCCATAAATAAAATTTCAAGCAAAAGACACTTAATTTAATGCCCGAGTGTGTGAAAAAAAAAAAGTGAAAATCTTGGATTTTTGCACATATCCAAATCCTTATTGATTATCTCATCACAGCGAAAATTTGCTTTTTTTTTTTTTATAAGTTCATTGAAGAAGTTCTATTTGCTCAATGAGTGATTCCCCCCGCCCCCCCCCTTTTTTTTTGTTTGTCCACTACTGCTTATGAATCTAAAGAAAGAGGTTATAATAGTCCTGGAAAAGAAAATCGTAATCTTTAACGAACAGGATCAAGAATCATTATTATTTCCACACAGGAAAAGGGTGAAAAATTCCTTTTCTTGTGTGGAAGATTAGTAAGACGAGCAATCCCTCCTAGAATCATTTGTTACTTTCATTTATTCCTTGCCATTTATTTTCTTCCTTGCCTATTATCTAATAGAATTCGATCTATTAGGTACAATAGAATCAAAAACTATTGATGCATTACATGGCATTTATAATCTGGGATTAAGAGGCCTGGCATAGTCACACCACTCCAATTTTTTTTTTTGAAAAAAAAAAAAATGTCAAGTAGCCTTCTTCAGAATATACATATTATTACTAGGAACGGGGCACAAACAATTCCTGACATCTCGCCGAAAAACAGTATAAAGAAAAAAGCTTTTTCATTATTTTTTTGATCATACATAATTGCATCGATCAACAATAGTTCGTCTCTTTTTACCAATTTGATGGATCCATGTATCTAGAAATTCATTTCGGACAATTGAACCTTCTCAAACTGTTTCTTTTTAAGAACCAAAAAGATTTGTGCCAGAATAACAGATACCAAAAAGAACAACAACCCTTGGACACGTAATGGATCTTGAAGTACTATTTCTGCATCTCCCTGACCAAATCCACCCACATTAGGATTACTCGTTAATGGTTGATCAAGCTTGATAGATTCACCCTCTGAAACAAGAAGTTCCGGTCCTGGAGGTATAATATCAATTACTTGGTGTCCATCCGATGCATCAGCTATGGTTATTTCATACCCCCCTTTTTCTTTACGTACTATTCTGCTTACTATACCCGCTCCTGTAGCATTATAGACTGTATTGTTACTCTTACCCCCATCGGGATAAATCTGGCCCCTTCCCCTGTTCCCACCTACGTATATAGGATATTTTAAGAAGTTAACGTCTTTCTTAGTAGCAGGGGTCCGGAGAAAGAATGGGAAAGACGATTTCACTATATTTCTGACCAGGAACAGGACCTATCACAAGAATATTTTTTTAGTGGGGCGATAACTCTGAAAAGACAGAGTGCCTATCTTTTCTTTCATCTCGGGAGAAATACGATCGGGGGGAGCTAATTCGAATCCATCGGGTAAAATAAGAACAGCCCCCACATTCAAAGACCCCTTTTTACCATTAGCAAGAACTTGTTTCAGTGCATATCATAAGGGATTCTAACAACTGCTTCAAATACAGTATCAGGAAGCACAGCTTGTGGAACCTCAATATCCACGGGTTTATTAGCTAAATGGCAATTGGCACATACAATACGCCCCAGTTGCTTCTCGTGGATTTTCATAACCCTGCTGCGCAAAAATAGGATATGCATTTGAAATAGATGTCCTAGTTATTACATATATCATGATCGATACGGAAATGAATCGAGTCATTTGTTCCTTTACCCAAGAAAAGGTATTTCTATTTTGCATGGTCCAATCATTGATCCCGGAAATTTCTACAATAAATTAGGTAGGTAGCTAATATAGTTAGTATAGTATAGTTCCCTATCCACGATTCTGATATTGTACTGGAATAATTGTACTGGAATATAGGAGGAATCGAATTCCCTGGACGGGTAAAAGTATAAAGAGTGGGATTATTTGATTGATATCAGCGGATCAAATGAGTTCTTCATTCATTCATTGAATGATAATGACTACAAGTGAAGGAGATACACGATTTAAATAATGGAAGATCCAATATTTCAAAATTGTATCTAGAATGACTGGAAAGGTAGAAACAAGACCAGATATAATTTGATCGTTATGGGAAAATCCAAAATCTTTGTAGATCGAGCCAATCATTAGTTCCCAACCATAAGGCGAGTGGAATCCGATACATAAATCAGTTAATAAAAGAATAGAAAAAGCTTTTATTGTGTCACTTAAGTATAGAGGAATTCCTGAACCCAAGAATTCAAAATGAGAAGTTCTTCATTACCCAGAATAGAATAACCGCTTAGAATAGCGAAACAGATTATATTTGCCGAGAAATCCAAAATGATATGGATATGATCTTCATTGTGCATTTTGATCAATTGTATCGTTTCTTTGTGGATTCCTATACGAAACTTTTGTATCTGTGTCTCCTGGTAGTCCTTTATCATTTCGTCCAACAGGAATAGTTCTTCTAATTCTATGAATCTTTCTAGAACGTTATTTTCTTGAATATCATTCAAAAAAGTTCGGATTGCCTGGTATTCCACCAATGAGTACCCAAGGTTCCAGACTTTTATTAAATGAGAGAGAGATCCACCAGGGCAAAAGACTATAGATGCAAGATATGGGAGGGGAGTCAATGCTTTTTTCTTTTTTGGCACTTTTTTTTTTTCATTGTTTAGTCCTTGGATCTGGAAAGAATATAGAAATAGAATCAAATAAAAATGAAATGAAAAAATAAGGGCCCATTTCAAATGAAAGAAATAATCAAATATTGTTTCCAGATATCCCATGGTCAAATTCGAACCAATTGCATCTTCATTTGTTCCTTTCGATGAATGCAACCACTTGAAGTAATGAATATTATTCGGATTTGAGACAAAAAACTCCCCCTCGATCAATCAATTATTTCGAAATGTTTGGCTGGCTACCCACAGCCCAGGAATAATTGAAGGATATTTTTGAAGAATATTGATGATGAAATCCGAAGGAGTGGCAAAAGGAGAGAGAAATTGGATGGTTATGAAAGATCCCAATCGTTTGGCCATCAAGGAAGCAAAAGAGAGGATAAGATAAAAAGAAGATCGATTGACAAATGACAAAAGGGAGATAATTTATGAGAGATGATCCATCTGTATCTAACGTATCAATTCAAAATATTGGGCCTAAAAAGATGAATTCTGTACTGTATTCCGAAATGTTCTGATATGTGTGATGAATACATACTTATTGGACTTCTTACTAATATGAAAGAATTGAGTTGAGTTCCATATGCATAAAAATAGTTTTTGGTGACAAAACTTGCTTCTTATTATGGTTGTTCCATATATGCCTGCTTGCTTGCTTTATTCTATAGGCCACAGTACAGCGGCATTACCAACAGAACGGGTGAAATAGATCTAACATGATTTGCTCGAATGAACGTTCCGAAGAAACTTCGCTTATATTAAAAGTAAAAGGGGATTCCTGAGCTCCTTCCCTCATACTGAGAAAGAAAACATTCATTCTTCATCACAGTTTATTTCAAAATACTCAATTGGTACACGCAAGAAATAGGCCGATTCGGCAGCTTTTTGTTCAATTTCTCGTGGAGTCAAATTCTCATCAGTTCGAGTCAAGGGGATAGCTCCCTGGCCTCTTAATTTCCATATAAAGGACACGACGGGAATAAAGGCCCTCTTTAACTTCCATTCTGATCGGACTGGATATCTCTCATAAAAATCGAAGGAAGATTCGACGATTTATTCCAGGAAATCCCCAACGAAAAATACACACGACCCCTTCTTTTCCTATCGAATCGATCATAACCACTACCCACATTCCACGAAATTGTGCCACAAATAGGAACTAATGAACAGACCCGCGATCCCATAAAAAGACATCACGATCCCTTGTGGAAAAAAAATTATTTGCTGAGACGGGAATAAGGATATCAAATTCCTACCAAGATAACTGGAAGTTCCAACCAATAAGAATCCTAGCGAACCTAAAAAAAGGATAAAGGCCCAGCAGAAATTACTTGTTTTTCGAGACCCCGTTATAAGTTCTATCCATATACGTTCTGATCGCCAGTTCATACTAGATCCAGTTGCATTCTATTGGAATTGAGAGAATAAGCCAAATGAATTTGACTTTACCTTTTTGGCTCCCGAAGTAACTCTCATCAACTAGCACTATTATGATGTGAACCCTTAGCAGTAATTCATCGAATTGGTTAGATATAAAATAATAACATCCCCTTCATATGATCCCATTATGTATATCTACATAACATATAGATACATTTACTTTCTATTTCAGATATAGATATCCGCCGATCTATTTTAAAACAGCTATACCCGCATATACATGCATTTATCCATAGATCATGTATCTGCATGCATAACATAACAGCCTTTTCCTTTTTATTTGTTATTTGTATTATTTTTGTGTTCGAGGGGAGCCACATATCGTACCATATTCCACTAAATAGGTATCTGTATTATGATCCAAGTCCAAGTGTTGAAATAAATTGATGAGATTTAGTCCCATCGGATCTAAACAATCTTGTTTTTTTGAACATGAAGAGATAAAGACGCCATTGCAATTGCCGGAAATACTAGGCCCACTAAAGGCACAAAAATAGAGGGTAAGTTGAGATCTGTCATAGAATAGGTGCCTCGATTTAATATTTGTACCTGTTATAAAAGATATCTCCTGTTATAAAAGATATCTTATGATAAGTCTATCTATTATAAGTATTATAAGTATATAATAAGTTCAAGGAATGTAGAACTAAATAAATGTACCTATTCATCTTTCTACACGAAATATACGTATGATAATCCGCTTTATTATTCTTGTTCTCCCGTCCTTATCTTTTTATTTTAATAAGGAGAATAAGGGGTTTATTATGAGTTCCCCAAAAATTCGTTAGAATCTGATCCAACAGGAATTCATAGTCAAGTCAAAAATGGAGGTTCTCGGGAGATATAGAAATATACAACACTTCGATTCGATTTATTTTATTCTATTATAGGTTTTCATTACTTGAATTTTGATTCAAAGGAAAGAAACCATGTAGCTGAAATAATTCACTCAGAACACCCTTTAAAGGATTACGTGGTACGATTGAATCGAATAAGCCCTTATGGAATGAATACTCAGCCGCTTGTGAACCGTCGGGTACTGTCTTATTCAATGTTTGTTCAATTACTCTTTTACCCGCAAATGCAATGTAGGCATTGGGCTCGGCAATAATGATATCTCCCAACATACCAAAACTGGCTGTCACTCCACCGGTTGTAGGAGATGTAAGGATTGATACATAGAATAACTTTTTATTTGATTGATAATTATATGAAGCGGAAGATATTTTCGCCATTTGCATCAAGCTCAAACTTCCTTCTTGCATGCGTGCTCCTCCAGAAGCACACACCATAATAATAGGTAGAGATCCATTAGTAGCATACTCGATCAAACGGGTTATTTTCTCGCCTACTACGGATCCCATACTACCCCCCATGAACTGAAAATCCATAACCCCAATTGCTATGGGAATACCATTTAGTTGACCTATGCCTGTTTGAACAGCCTCGGTTAAACCTGTCTTTCTTTGATAAGAATCGATACGATCTCTATAAGGTTCCTCCTCCGAGTGAAATTCAATGGGGTCGATAGAGACACCATGTCTTCATCCATAGGATCCCAAGTGCCCGGATCAATCGAAAGTTCGATTCTATCTGAACTACTCATTTTCAAATGATATCCACATTGTTCACAAATATTCATTTTTGACCTAAAAAATTTCTTATAATTTAATCCATAACAATTTTCGCATTGAACCCATAAATGTCTGTATTTTTTATTTATATCGAAATCATTAGATCTTCCTCTTATATTGAAATCGCTGCCATTACCACTAGTTCTTATACTTGAACTCCCATTGTCACTAACACTTACACTTTCATTACAAATGAAACTAGAAATGTAACTGTCACCGTAATTGTCGCTACTACTTGAAATATAACTCTCAATACTGATTTCAGGATGAAGATAACTATCAATGCAACTATTAATGTGATTATTCCAACTATATTTAATATCATACATGTAACGATCATAATAGCGATTGTTACTCTTAGACCCACTATTCAGATAACTAGAATTCAGATAATTAGAAAAAGGACTTTCTAGTTCACTCAGAAAAGAACTATCATTGTCAATCTCAAAAATCTGATTTTCAATATCAAAATAGACGGAATAACTGTCCCCATTACTATCCCTAACTAAAAAAGTGTCATCAGAGACGAAACTCCAAATGTCCCTGATACCAAATAAATCATCAACATTATTGCAACTATAACTGCCACTATCACTCCAACTATGAATGTTTTTATCCGTATCATTTATAATGAGGTCTTCACTTCCACTGGTATTTCCAATAGCACGACCGAGACTGTTCATTGATTTACTTAGCCCACACCTGTGTTCTAACTCCTCGTTAGACAACATCGAATTGAACCGCCATTTTTCCATAGAGCCTTCCTGCCCCCTATTTGAAAATACAATAAAATAACAATAGATGAATAGTCATTCGATGAATAATCATTTTACTATTTCATTTACTATCGGAATAAGCATATAGATCCAATCACTAGGATAGGATCATTAACTAATAACGAGTGAGTATTGAAAAAAAAAAAATGATTCTTTTTTGCGGGAATTGGGGATATCAATTCACTATATCTGATGGAACCTTTTCTTCATGAATTCTAAATAGAAAGAGAGGTTTCTCCAATGTCGTGTACAAATTCTCATCGAAAAGAGAAAGAGAAATATGTGTTCTCCCCATGAAGAATTCATTTTCGTATAATCTCGTAATCTCGTAAACTCATAGATTAGAATAATCAATTTCGATTACAACACGGAATGAAAAGGACAATATATAGGATAGGTAGAAAGGGTTGTGACCTTTGGCTTGATTTATGGTCTGAAACTACGGTATATAAAATGATCCACCAATCCTAA